>NC_062547.1:99008674-99203674 GCF_016906955.1 Phacochoerus africanus | reverse complement strand
CTCAAATGTGGATACAAAAAGTTTTGAGACTAGTGACTAATGAATGTCAGGCTAGAAAACATTTTCTTTAGTACAGAGTGAGGTCGCTACTCTCCTAACTGGATCACTTTTAGCAATAAGACATCTTCCCAGGCTTAGGGACCTGCTCTTTTACACCTTGCAAATTGTGAATGGCTTCAGGAACTGTAAAAAGAGTGCTTCATTTGGTGCGAACTGATTGAGGTAATCTGCTCCTGTTGATTTTGAAGGGGCTTGATTTCTCCAGTGAGAATAAGAGCTAGGGGTTACACAAGAGCCCACAAAGATGTGAATATTGTCCTGGATTTGGCCAAATGCAGAAGACATGAGATTTGGTCAGGGATGCATGCTACCTGCTTTGCCATGAAGGAAAATTCCTTAGAGCAGTTCCATTATCCTCACAACTTGTGTAGTCTCCTACTAGGGGCAATTTCCCTACTTCTTACTTTTCTGAGAAAAGGAAAGACAATAGACACCTAGCAACTGTTTTTGATTTTTATCCTCATTATTTCACCAAAACAACTCTCACTGAAGTTTCTAATGACTTCCTTGATGCTATATCAAATGGATAATTTCCACAGCAGTAGCAAAAATATAGGGGCCTACCCATGTTCAAATACTCGATGCTTAACTTTCTAGCTATGTAACATCAGGACTTGACTTCATTTCTCTGTTCTTTAAGGTACTCTTATTCAAAATTGTGACAATAATAGCATTTATCTCCTAGAGCTTCTGGGTGTGTAAAATAATTCATATCAAGTGTGAAGGATAGTGCTTGGCCACTTGTAAGCATTAAATAGAGGCTAGTTATTTTTAATGATGTATGTACTGATTCCATCAGCATTATACAATTATCACCAGGCTTCTTACAACATCCTCTTCCTTGATTTCACATCAACTCAATTCAGTATCACAAAGGTTTCCTTAATTCTATCCACATCCCATTTACTCATGGTACTGAGACTATAAATCATCTCTGATGGGGTTAGAGCAGGTCTATTTGTGTGTGTGTGTTAGTGTGTGGGGTTCGATGGATAGATAGGGATACATACACATACTCTATATATACACACACACACACACATACATATGTACATCCATGTATATACGTATACACCATAAACATACACTGTATGGATGTATTTGTGTGTATATAGATATATACATATATGCTATCTATATACACACACATATATATACACACACACCACATATATCTATCTCCACACAGCTGTGTCATACACACAGTACACACAGGGTGAACTTGGTGCTCTACAAATTTAACTATTCACTCTTTTATTCAAAATTATTCAATTTTTTTAACTAGCTTTAAAATAATTCAAAATTTTTAAGTGGCCTTGAATGGTCCGACCTAAGTCTATGTATTCAGCCTCTTTTCACTGCCAGTTAGTTATCCCCTTTTCTCATCTCTATTCACATGAGACTTTGTTTTAGTCCTTTTTCTGCCATCTTCCTGCTGTAAGGATTATACCTGAAAAATTTTTTTCTCTTTCTTCTTTGACTAACTGACCCTCCCTTATCCTTCAGATCTCAGCTCAATGACTACATTTTTTGAGAGGTCTTCTGGGACCTTCCTGCCTATTTCAAATGCCACTCTTATATCCTCTCTGAGAAACATGTATTGTCCCTTCATTTAAGTCATCCTATTGTCAAGTTGGTATTTTATTGGTATGACTTTAATATTTGTTCCACTGCAGAGACTCTACGTCCCATGTGGCTGAGTGGCATTGGCTTGTGATCATTACTATGAGCTAGAACCTAGTGCCAGGCTGGATGAATGTATTTACGATGTCACTTATCCTTGAATTTAGTAGACAGTGGGCTGAGTTCAGGTGTTAGTGCATTTCCTTGAGTACATTTGTCATTTTTTTAACCATGTATAAATTCTGTATACACTCAGCTTATTTCTTATGCCAAAATGCAAACTCTTTGAAGGCAGATATGTGTTTTTCACATTTGCACCATGTACTGACTTCCAATTACTGCTATATATAACAAGTTGCCATCAATTTGGTGGCATTAAAGAGCACAGATATATTATCTTACATTTATGAAGGTCAGAAGTCCTAACTAGGTCTCATTTGAAATCCACAGGTTGTCAGGATTATGTTCCTTCCAGAGGCTTTAGGAGAGAATCCATTCCTTGTCTTTTCTGTCTTCTAGACGCTTCCCACATTTCTTGGCTTGTGGCCTTCTTCCATCTTCAAAGAAAGCACTCTAGGGCCATTTGAATCTCACATCTCATCACTCTGATTCTTACTCCTTAGTCCATTCTTTCACTTATCAAGACCCTTGTGATAGTGCTGCGCTCACATAGACAATCTAGGATAACGTCCTTTTCTCAAGGTCATCTAATTATCAACCTTAATCACTGCAACCTTCATTTTTCTTGTTTGTGATGAAACATACAGAGTTAGGGAAATAGGGGGCAGGCTATTTGGGAGGGTCATTATTCTGTTAACAATAGACCTCAACAATACTTAACATAGTGTTTTGCACATAGTAGGCAATCCAGAAGTATCTGACATAAAATGAAGTCTTTGACAAAATTTAGAATCATATAATCATTGCATTGCATAACACATTAGCTTAGAATGTATCTTTAGTGGCCAAGTAGATCTTCAGTTTACAAGTAAGGCAATGCATGAGGTTTGAGAAAGTGCTCTATAGCATATATCTCATTAACGGCAAATTTCGGATTCTATCAAACCTCCTATTCCTAGTCCAGGGTTTGTTCTTAAATATCATTATTAATTAAGGTTAAAAATGATATGTAACATCTTATTGTACTTCATAAAATTTGTATTTCAAACTTTCAGTTGCCTTTGAAATTTTTGCAAAAGAGAGAAAGATTTGTCTAATAGGCTACCTGGCATGGCAGAAAAAAAAGATTTAACTTGTAAATAAAGATATTCGAGTGACATAATAACCATCCTCTTTTAAATAAGATCATTTGATACTCTCACACAGACTATGAGGGATCTACTCCATAGGATTTGTTTTATAATAATTTTAAGGACTTGGAATTTTAAGAATGTTAAATTAGAATAACCTATGCAAATACTTAATCTTCAGAAGGATGTTAGGCAAACATTAACTAACATTAACTGCCAAGAGGTAGAATTATTATTTAGAATTTTTATGTCAGATAAAACAAAATTGAGTGGTTTTAAGACAAACACTAAAGAATAATGTAACAAAAAGAACTGGATGATTATGATATGAATCATGTATCAGCCACTTATCCACCATTTATTCAACTCCAAAATGACATGACATCACCTGCTTTAAAGGGGTGTTTTGAGTGTGAACTGAAGTGTTGTTACGTGCAAACAGTAACAAAATGCTTAGTTTACGGAAGGCACCAAGTTTTTAGTTCCCTCTCTTCTCTTTCCTCATCTAAAAATGAATCAGAGCATCATTCCAATTAATGAAGTTACAGAGGATTTTTAAATGGAAGCACAATGCTGCAGTAATATATAATAATGGAATCAGACAAATCTGGTTTTGAGTCCAGCCTCTCTCATATTATACTAGAGTAATTTAGTCTCTATGTTTTCTATGGTTTATTTATAAAATTTCTTATACAAGTTGTGAGAATTAAACAAAACAGTCCATACATAGCCTTTAGTCTTCTCAATAAATGCTTTCCCATTTAGTAGATGACATCTTCCCACTCTTCTTCTTTATGTTATTGCTCCTCTCACGTACTTCTCTCCTTTACCCTAAATAATTCCAAGGGACTGCTTTGCTCTTGACTGACCATCCAATCATACTGAGTTCAGATGCATGTTCTCCAAGCATGGATCTACTCATGTAACTGCACTGTTCCAGTTAGCTCTTTCTGTGTAACCAAGTTTCTCAAAACTTAGTGGCTTAAACCAAATGAACTATTTTAGTATCTCTTGACAGGCACATGCTCAGTTGGGGGGCTTCTTTGCTCTTTGTGGTGCTAAGATCACTGGGTGATATTCAACTGGCAGAGGAACTGGTCTAGAGGGCCTGGTATCTTTTGGGCATGGCCAAAAGGCCAGCCTGAGCACTGGAGGTCTGTCTGGTAGGGCAGTGGCAGAAATGAAGAGTCAGAGATTGTACCCAACTTGTAAGTGAAAAAGTTAGACTGTCACAACTTAATGAATATATGTAGAAGACATGAACCTCTTGGATCACAGATAAATGACTCTACGACTAACACCACAGGAAGCAGCATCAATATCAGCATATATTCTGATATGCTCTATCAGTCTTCCAAGTCTTCAGTTCCCACAGGCTAAGGCAACTAGACCGACACATACAGTAAGTTATATTCCATGAGAAAAATCCTAAACTTGGGTAACCTAAATTTTCCATAATGGTTGGTAGGCATGCCTGCCCTCTGCTCTGATGGAGACACTACCCGTACCTTTCAAGACTGTTCACTGTAGAAACATTATTGAAAATATAATCACACCCAAATAGGAATCAGCAACTCTGATCATGGGACATGCAGATGCACTAGAGACCCATGGCTAATTTTCTCCCAATGAATGGCCTAAAGACAGTCCAATTTCTTACACAGCTGCTCAGGGCTCACAGAGTGTTCAAGATGCCTTACCTGGTAGAGCAAAAAGACTTAATATCCTTGCCTTAGGGATTACATATCATTTCTGTCATATTCTATATGTCAAGTGAGTCCCCAATTCCAGTCCAGATTTAAGGAGATGGAATTAGGCTCCATTTCTCAGCTTGAGGAATAGTAAGAGAATTTGCACCATCTGAACTCCCACGTTTTATGTTTGGCTGTATCAAATAATAGAATAATGTGAGTAAATACAGATTTGTACAGTTATTCCACTTGGAAATCCATACATGCACTGATTGAGAAACTCTGATCTAATGCTAGTAATGTTAGTAATTTTATAGGTAGGATCATTGGGATTAGGAAAATGGAAAGGCTTACCTAAGTTCATGTGCTGAAAATAAGAGAGACAAATTGAACTAGATTATTAATTTGTTAGAGGCTTTTTATATCACATTATGATGTAAAAATATGTTTTATTTTATTATATGATATATCCTAAGTTTAAAATTGAGTGCCATGACTGAGAAAATCTGTTGAAGCTTAGAAACAGATCACTAGAATATTCTTGCTTTATTATTCATTAGAAAAGTATTATATTATCACCAATAAATATCTATAATTTAGCATTTAATTTAGTTTAAGAAGTAATAACAGGCAATAATTTGAATCAAAGTATATTCATGAGTATAAAGCAATGCCAAATTTTATGCATGTTAAGCATATAGACTATCTACAAACTAATGACAAAGTTCTAACAAAAACTTAAAATCAAGAGTTGTTTTGAACAATTCAAAAAATTTTCTAATTAATTCATAATTAAATATCATGTCATAATATAAAAATAGATTTCAAATATTATATTATTTTGCTTAATAACTGTTTGAACTGACATAAAATCAGTGATAATATGTGAAAATCACTGGTTATGATAATTTCTAAGTACTAGCACTTTACTGATGGAAAATTTAAGTTATCACATAAATTTAAGTTATCAATTGGTATTTAATATAAAGTTTACCCAAACTTCAAAAATTAGACCTCTAATAAAGAAAAAGGTTTAAGGGTCAAGTGAAGATATACAAATCAAAAGCAGTAAAGTGGTAAGTTATAACAAAGTTGATCTAATTTGATTATCTAACATCACTAAATCTATACTGCATCCCAACAGCACATCAAATCATCATATCAACTTTCACAAACCTATACTTCTTAGGTACTATGAATTAATTCCTTCAACTATACCTGCACAAAAATAATAGCAGTCATAGTAATATCAGACATAAACATTGCAGACAACATAAAAAAGATAATATAGGTGATTTCTCCTTCAGCACAGGAGTTACTGTTACTGGACTTAACTACCTAACATGAAAAACTATAAAAAAAGACAAAATTTATAAGGTAACTATTTCCAGACACTGAGCAACAGCATAGCACTATTATCCTTGAGATAAAAGAAAGAGGTAAAGACCATGTTTGCCAAACAATATCTTTTTTTTAATAATTTTTTTTAATTTTCCCACTGTACAGCAAGGGAGTCAGGTTCTTAAATCAGTAATTTACTAAATGTGATAAACACCAGACTCAAGACTGTAGAAGAAAGGGTCAATAAGCTTGAAACTAAAGTAATATAACCTGAAAAGAGAGAGAGAGGTGTCTTGGAAACAGAAATAGAATCAAGTGATCAAAATTACATATACTGGAATTCCAGAAGAGAAGAGAAAAAATGGGGCCAACACCCCCAAACACAGAGAAACAACCAAAAACTAAACAAACAATGTATGATGATCTTAAAGCAATAGAGGATAAAATTTCCTCAAAATTTGGTGGGAAAAAATGTCAATAGAATACGAAGGAAAGCGTACCTGTTCACATCACAGCAACATCCTGCAAATGAGGACAAAGGGAAAAATCTTTAAAACAAAGAGAAAAGATGCATTGCATTTAGAAAAACTGTATGATGTGTAATGTAGATGATGGCCATCTTCTTATAACAATATTGGCTGGAAGAAAATGAAAAGACACCCCCAGTGTGCTCTATGAATGAAAATGTGCCCTAAAAATTTTGTAACCAATGGAAATATACTTCCAAAATGCTAATGAAATGAATTTATTTTCAGAAGAAAAAAGTTGAGAAAGTCTGTTTGAAATTCAGAAAAAAAATCTTAAGAACAATGGGGATAGGAAATATATGGGTAAATGTAAGAGTCTATATGTGGTACTAAAGTAAATGATGATACATCAAGGAAGCATCTCTCAGCAACTATGAAAAGATAATGTGAATAGATGTAACTAAAATGTATACAGAATAAGTAAAGTGGAATACTGAAACTTTTTAGACTATCTAAATGAAACCAAAAATGAGGTAGAGAACAGACAAAAGAAAAATCAATTATTTAAAAAAACCTGGAAAATGATGAAAAAATTCAAATATCCAGTTACAGTATATATTTATGCACAGAGCCCTTATATTTAAAGCAGAGCTTTTATTTTTAGAATTAAAAATAAAGACAGAATTAAAAGCAGTGTATAAGAAATATAGCTTAAATAAACAGATGAGAAGCAGGTTAAAAGTTAAGGATGGAAAAAAATGTATCATGGAAACTGACAATAAGAAAGCTGAGGTGGTTTTATTCATATCCAAGAAACTAAACAAAGATAAGAGTTTAGTGATATGATGTTGACACACTGACATGTAGAATCATCAGTTGTAACAAATGTTCTACTCTGAGTGATGTTGGTAATAGAGGAGGATACACTCTGTGGGGTCAAGAGGGATACAGGAAGCCTCTGTCCCTTCTTCTCAATTTTGCCGTGAACCTAACTGCTTGGAAAAAAACTAAAGTTTAAAATTATACATACATACATATTTTAAAAATAAAATATATACATATAACTGGGTCACTTTGCTGTACAGCAGAAATTGACAGAACATTATAAATCAAATATAATAAACTTTTTTAAGCTAAAAAATAGGAGTTCTCATTGTGGCACAGTGGAAACGAATCTGACTAGTGTCCATGAGGATGTGGGTTCGATCCCTGGCCTCACTCAGTGGGTCAGGGAACCGGCATTTCCATGAGCAGTGGGGTAGGTCACAGATGCAGCTCAGATCCTGAGTTGCTGTGGCTGTGGAACAGGTTGGCAGCTGTATATCTAATTCGACTCCTAGCCTGGGAACTTTCATATGTCACAGGTGTGGCCCCAAAAAGCAAAAAAAAAAGTTAAGAAAATAAATAACTGCATAAATAAATTAAAAACTGGCAAAAATAATAAAGATAGATAATAAAGGAATGAAGATAAATGAATGGCTAATAGCATGTGGAAAAGTACTTGATATCATTAGTATTCAGGAAAATTTAATATACTTAAACTAAGATAACATTACACACACATTAAAACGGCTAAATTTTTACAAATTGAGAATTCTAAAATTTAGCAAGGAGGTAGAACAAGCAGAATTTTTATACATTGTTACTGGAATTTTAGATGATACAACCACTTTGAAAATCTAATTAGCAGTTTCTCATAAAGCTAAATCTATACTAACCCTATGACCCAACAGCTCAACTCCCAGGGATACATATAAGAAAAATAAGATATATGTACATCAAAGTATTTATATGCATATTTTATAGCAGTTTTTATTAATAGCTAAAAACTAGAAACTACCCAACTGCCTGTTTATATGTGTAGATAAACAAATTGTAGTATATGTATATGATGGAGTACTATTTAGCAATGAAAATTTAAACAATTTAAAAAGGTACAAATGCATGCATTAACACAAATGATTCATTTAGAAGGCAGCTGAATGAGAAGTAGTCTCTGGAGATGGAATAAATATGACGACTGACAGTGTGGAAAACTTGAGTATTACTGCCAGTTAGGTGTATCATAAGCTCTACAATCAAGGAACAGTCAGATATGCTGTAGAATATCCTTGAAACTGTCATTTTTTTTTTGTCTTTTATGGCCACACCTGTGGCATATAGAAGTTCCCAGACTAGGGGTTGAATCAGAACTGCAGCTGCAGGCCTACACCATAGGCACAGCAATGTCCGATCCAAGCCACAGCTGTGACCTATACCATAGCTTGCAGCAATTCCAGATCCTTCAACCCACTGAGCAAGGCCAGGGAATTAACCCGCATCCTCACAGACACTATGTTGGTTTCTTAACCTGCTAAGCCATAATGGGAACTCCAAAACTGTCAATTTTAAACTTTACCCTTCAGCCCGATTTAGTCTGATATTTGAGAACCATTCTTCAAAGTTTAAAACACTAATCACTTACAATAATTATGTTGAGTGAAATAAACCAGATGAAAAGTACCTACTGCATGATTTCATTTATGTAATGTTAAAGAAAGATGAAACTAACCTATAGTAATAGAAACCAGAACAGTGGCTACCAATATAAGGGTAGAAATCTACAGGTGGGAAACAGTATTTTATCTTGAATTGAAGTATTGGCAAAAAGAGTGTATATTTGTTGAAATTTGTAAAATTGTCCACTTATTAGCTGCGGGTCTCAAAGCATTTAAATTTTACCTCAAAACAGAAAGTGTAAAACAAAGAACCCTTTCCTGACCAGTGATTTGGAAATACCTTAGTTAAATACTAAGTCAATTAAGCATATTCTTTACAACATGTAGCTATTAGTATGGAAGAAGTATTTCTTGACCCACACTTTATCCAAATCTTTGTGATATAAAATTTTAACAGATTTTTTTTTTTAGTATGTGTTGGCTAAGAGGAGAGTTCCTTCATCCATTCCTGTGCTACACATTTCAGAGAAAATGTCTCTAGACCTCTTCTAAAACTCCCAACTGCTGGTTTTTGCTACTTAACAGCAAAATGTATAAATATTAAATGCAAATACATATTCATTTGAGACACAACTCTACACAAAAAGATGATTTGTAAAAATTATATGGTAAGACTTCAACTTTTGTCATTATCAAAGAGTGTTTTTAAGTACTTAAAACTCTGCAGGGAAAAATGGGACTCAACCCAGGAAAGAATTATTTTCTGGTCTGCAGATGCTTCTGGCTTAAATGCTGTGAGGAAAAAGCACCAGTTGTTCTGACTCATACTGTACATTTCAAAGTCAATAGATTTAAATATAGAGCCACATCAATGTTTAAAGTCCTATCTTTCCATCCAGTATATGGATGCCAAGCTCATCTAAGGAAAGAATTTTTACTTCTTCACTTTAGAAATCATTCTCTTGGGACACTGTATTCATTAGACTGATACAATTTTTCAGATTTGGAGTTTTCAGAAGAATTCACAGAACGCAAAATTTGATATTTCTTCAAAGCAATGCAAATAAAACATCTGCTTTTCATGTATTCATGAGTAAAAAGGTTGAGATAGTATACAAACATTAATATAATTCAGTGAGGCCATTCAAGTTTCTGAGAAGGGGATATTTATGCCTTCATTTTATAATTGTGAGTTACTGGAGTTTTAACAAGACTTCAAAAACAATAACTAGGTGTTTGCATACCAGTCATCATCTGGAGAGAGAAATTGACTTTTCAGCTCTTTTCCAAGTATGAACTCTAATAGAGATTAAAGTAATTCAGGAATCTGAAATGAATACTTGGCACAATTTTTTTAAAAAAGCCACCTGCACCCATATGTTCAATGCAGCACTATTCACAATAGCCAAGACATGGAAACAACTTAAATGTCCATCAGTAGAAATTTTGGATTAAAAAGATGTGGTATATATACACAATGGAACACTATTCAGTCATAAAAAAGAACAAAATAATGCTATTTGCAGCAACATGGATGCAACTACAGACTCTCATACTAAGTGAAGTAAGTCAGAAAAAGAAAGACAAATACCATACGATATCACATATCTGGAATCTAATATAGGACACAAATGAACCTTTCCACAGAAAAGAAACTCATGGACTTGTAGAACAGACTTATGGTTGCCAACCAGGATGGGGAGTGGGAGGGAGTGGGTATGTGGAGTTAATAGATGCAAACTGTAGCCTTTGGAATGGATATGCAATGAGATCCTGCTGTATACCACTGGGAACTGTATCTAGTCACTTATGATGGGGCACGATGGAGGATAACGTAAGAAAAAGAATGTATATATATGTATATATGTGACTGGATCACTGCTGTACAGAAAACTGACAGAACACTGTAAACCAGCCATAATGGAAAAAATAAAAACGATTAATTAAAAAAATACCAAGTTTCCTTTCTTTGACTGCTGAAATAAGTACTCTATCAACTTATTTTCTACTTTCATATATAACATTTTATGATTGTTTTTACTGTGTTATTTTTGGTACCACAAACAATTATATTAGTAAAATGTAAACATCCCACTTCTACATCAACATGCACCAATGATAATTATCTCTTAAGATTTTTATATGTGCAATTACAGATATTTCATTTGTATATATTTGTTACCACTCTAAAGTTGATTTTCTTTTTACCATTAAGATCCTTCAATATTCTTTAAAAATTCTGTCTCATGTATTGATATGGAAATTATTATATAAGACTTGCAAAAATTTATGTCTTTTTCTTACACTTTTGTATTTTTTCTAATTTTTCCACATGCATGTTTAATCCTATAAAAATTTGTTTTTATAAGATTTAAGTACCATGGACTACCCCTTGTAGACTAATGTATGCTGCATTATGAAATTATCAAACTATCAAATTATGAGAAGATACCAGGAGATCATTTCAAGGCTACAAAAATTATTGATAGGAAAAGTATAAGTTGATTTATTGTGTCCATAATATGAGTATCATTGATATCTTACATAACTGATAACAGTAAATCTGGTGTCATCTTCATCACAATATACCTCTTCCATCAATATTTCAGTTTCTGGATCTTATTTTGTCTCTTACCCTGTTCTACTGAGAAAACAGAAAAAGGTTTTACTTCTCTTCATGAAGACCTCAACAAACTTGGGCAAACATCTATTTAGAAAGGAGCTTTTAGGGACTTTCTATTGTGACTCAGTGGGTTAGGAATCCAACTAGTATCCATGAGTGGGTTAAAGGATCCAAGGATCCAGCACTGCTGTGAACTGCAGCATAGGTCACAGATGTGGCTTGGATCCCCCGTTGCTGTGGCTGTGGCTTAGGCTGTAGCTCCAGCTCCAATTAGACCCTTAGCCCAGGAACTTCCATATGCTGCAGGAGCAGTGCTAACCAGAGGGGAAAAAAAAAAAAAAAAAAAAAAGGAGCTTTTAGGACATAAGGGAATAAGACGGAAAATAAATTCACAATTATGGTCTTAAAATGGTATGCTATATATTACAACTAAATGGTTTTCCAGTGCAGGTGTTAAATGAATTCATTTTAAAACACAAAATAATATAAAATTTCTAAATAGAGTAAAGCTGCATTTTAAGGTATTTTTAAAAAACAAAGAATTGTATTGTGACTACCATTATCCATTGTAAGCATTAAGTGAAAGTTATTTTCATAATTAACTATGGAATACATTTAAAATCGATAAATGCTATTTATGATAAATTTTTAAAATTACATGCTGTAAACATGAACACATTTGTGCATGCAAATGTAAAGTTCCTAAAGCGTTTATGAATTAAAACCAGTTTGTATCACATTAAATTTTCTTAAACAATTAAAAAAAATTTTATTTGTTTTTGTCTGCTTCACTTTGGAGGGCATTATATCTGCCTAATTACTACATAGTTCCAGGTGGTTCACCTGCCAAGTTGATACTGGTATTTTTCTAATTAAAACTGTAATTACATTTGTGATAAAATATAATTAACCTAAATTCTAGTCCAGCTTTGAACTTTCCACTTTACCCATAAGCCCCAATGACTTTAAAGATTCATGCAAAATTCTAAAAACTAAAAAGAGTGCGTTTCATACTCCCTTAATCATTTCATGCTTGTAAGAGTTTGCAGAGCTACTCAAAAGAATATTGGGATGGTTTGGTTATTTCTCTGGTTTTGTGTTCTCTCAAAATTATCTGATTATCTTTCCTTGTTTGTAAACTAACTAAAGTCATACTTTCCAGGGTAAACCCTCATTCTTTCCTGCACATTCATAGCAATGAAAGACAAGATCTCATGAGTAAGGAAGCATAATTGGAGTCCTTTGGACTAATAATAGGTATGTACAATAGGTATAGAAAAATATCTTCAAGGCTATATTACTCTCTTTAATATGATGAAACCTCATACATATGTACAACCTCTCCTCAACTGAAATAAAAGTTAGGGAGTTCCTACTGTGGCTCAGAAGAAATGAACCTGCCTCGTATCCTTAAGGATGCAGGTTCAATCCCTGGCCTCATTCAGTGGGTTAAGGATTTGGCATTGCCATGACTGTGGTGTAGGTCGCAGATACAGCTCAGATCTAGCATTGCTGTGGCATACGCCAGTGGCTATACCTCCGACTTGACCCCTAGCTTGGGAACCTTCATATGCCATGGGTGTGCCCCCCCCAAAAAAAAAAGAAGAAAGAAAAATTAGGTACTGATAAGGAGCCATTTTGATATACTCCTATATCTCTTTTGGAAGTTAAAGTCTCAATGTTTAGAATGTATTTATGAATCTTTATAATTAACATTTATAAAACTGTATTTAATATGTTCATGGTATGGATACTTGAAAATATTTTAAAGCATATCACAAATACAAGAGTATAAATGGACTAACAGTCCTAGAATATAAAGTGAAAAAGAGTTTAATAGTGTGATCAAAGAAAAAAAAAACTACATAATTTAAGCCTTCAAGTAACAAATTAAGTTAAAAATTCACAAGAATGGATATACTTTATATTTTTAAGTTTTATTTATTCATTTTTTCTTCTTTGTGATTTCTTGGGCCGCTCCCATGGCATATGGAGGTTCCCAGGCTAGGAGTCTAATCGGAGCTGTGGCCACCGGCCTACGCCAGAGCCACAGCAACTAGGGATCCAAGCCATGTCTTCAACCTACACCACAGCTCATGACAACGCCAGATCCTTAACCCACTGAGCAAGGCCAGGGATCGAACCCACAACCTCATGGCTCCTAGTCAGATTCGTTAACCACTGGGCCACGACAGGAACTCCTATATTTTAAGTTTTAAACTAAGACTGAGAGTCTAAAGACAGTATAAAATTCTTGCAGACAAAGCACATGTTTTGGCTTCCCAGATGAACCTGATAAGGTCATTGGCTCCCTAGAGAAGGTCAAATTTCTGATTTGGATATAAAATAGATGTTTCATAAGAGAAATGTTGCTTCCCATGTGAGATGACACCCCAAATCTCAATTAGGACCTCATTTTTTGCTCTGAGACAAAGAGTGCCTGACCAATGTGGAAAGGAAACATGAGGAATTATGTGGACTGTCCCGGACTTCTTACTTCTGAGTGTGTGGGTGAGCAAACTGAGGATTTCTGAATGAGTTCCATGATTACTCTGACAGAAACAATCGAAACCTCTCTCAATTTACTAAAAACAATTGCCGAACTGTTACATTTTTGTTTCTCTTTCCCTCTCCCCTTGAATGTAAAACTACTCAAAGAATACCTATTGAATGAGTGAATGTATTTTGCTTTATTAATGGGATAAAAGCACTGGCTTTTATCATGTCAGTATTTTATATATTTTATATTCATGAGCCTAATAGGTATTTTTTAAGGGTATACTCAAATTGTGTTTACAGTTGAGCCATTCATATTTAAAGAAGCTTTAATAGGTTTAAATATCTGTAAAGTCTCAGGATTCTCTCAATAAACTGATTTATTTATCCAACTTAGGCATCTTTAGGACATATTTATGAAAAGAACAAAATATTCACTCATCAAGAGTATGATGAGACTCAGGAGTCTGAAGTCATGGCTGGAGGTCTATCACCTTCAAAGTTTAGTTCGATCAAACAAGTCTCATGATCTAAGATGTGGGATTCTTGAACTGCCCTGAGTATTGCATTGCTTAAGATGACTTTTTCTAATTTTTAAAGAAACCAAGTTCACTGGTATGGGCGAAGACAAAAGTAAAAATAACACTGTCTTGTGGAGTTCCAGATTTACATTTTAAAATTGGCCTCCATCCCTTCTTTTATAGGTTGCTCAGTAAAGCTTACAAAGAAGTGGAAATTCTTCATGCTCCCCAGTAAATGTTGCCAGAAATGCTGGAACCTTGAAAAAACATGTCGGCAAAGGTCCCTTTGCATCCTACGATAATATACAGTTCATCTGACTCTAGCAATCCAAAGGATATCTGAGTTAAATGAGCAAAGAGAAGCGGCAGCTTGAAAAAATAAGAAAGCAGAAAAGTGTGAATAATATTTCATTCAAGTAACATAAAATACAGTTATAAAAGCCTTACAAAAATCCAAAATGGCAAGAATTAAGCCTAAGACAAGACACCATAAAACTCCTAGAAGAGAACATAGGCAAATCATTCTCTGACATCAACCATACAAACGTTTTCTTACATCAGTCTCCCAAGGCAACAGAAATAAAAACAAAAATAAACCAATGGGACCTAATCAAACTTACAAGCTTTTGCACAGCAACGGAACCATTAAAAAACAAAACAAAATAAAAACGTAGCCTACAGATTGAGAGAAAGCAGTTGCAAATGATGAAATTGACAAATGCTTAATTCCCGAAATATACAAATGACTCCTACAACTCAGCAAAAAAAACCCCCAACAACTCAAGGTGATCATACCAATGAAAAGTAAAGCAAAATTTTATCTTTGTACAATACATAACTTGTTTTAAAATCCACCTATTCCGTTGTTTTGTGTATGATTTGCTTTTCATAATATTGCCACATTTAGTGCTAAATAATCTCCTGAAATCTTTGAGTAAACTTTTTACTTAAAATATCTTTTGTCTAACTCTGAAAAAGTCTCAAACATCTTCTAGAAAGTTATTAACGACGCAGAAAATCTTATGAATACATATAATTGAAAACCAACACTAGAAATCAGCACTGGTGTCTAATCTCTGACCAGAATTTCATAGAGATTTATCGATTTTTATTAACTAAAAATATAATATAGTCAATATTTTAAAAATTGTCACTGTGTGCCCACTTCTGTTAGGACCCCCTGAACAAGGTAGAAATATTATTTTCCCTTGCCCCAACCTTCTCCAGTTAAAAAGCACAGTATAAGTGCCAATCAGAACGTAACATCTCTCTTATTTTGGCCTTAAAAAAAAGGCAAACTGATCATAGTTACTCACAGTTTCAATTCTACAATCTTGCCTTTTTAGATGTAATTTTGCCAAAGAAATCTATCCATGCATTGTAAAGAAAGCCTGCTAGAAGCCAGGAAATGAACACAAAACTCCTCATCAAACTGATAGTAGATAGGGTTTCTATTTGTACATCAGTGTAAAGACTGGAACACATAAACTTTATTAGGCAAGAACACACACATGTATATACATATATACACATAAATATATATATGTATTCATACACACATATATACATACACACAGACCATACATATACATACATATATACACACACACATATATAATATATATATATATATATATATCCACATGCATATTTATGTCTCCAGGCTGCATCATAAACAAATGCAGGTCACTCAAGTCAAAATAGGATAAGCATAATGAGCAGTCATACTTGGGACTGAAGTTATGTTACAGTCATTATGACCCACTGATAAGACAGCTTTGCCTAATGAACCATCACTTGATGAAACCCTACTAGAAGTTGGGAATTAAACATCAATCTTTTAATCAAACTAACAGAGAATAGGTCCAATGGAAATCATTACTCTACCCCTTGCTTAACTGAAGGTGAATAAAAAGAGAAAAACAATTATGAGGTCTGCAGAAAAACAAAACAAAAACTTTAAAAACCAGCAGTTACAGCTCCAAGGGAAAAAGGGTATCATGTTGCAGACTCAATGGAAAATGATTTTTCAAATGTGACTTAGAGGAACTAGAATAAAATTTTAAAATATTTGACACTGTCAGAAGGATTAGAAAACAGGGCATTTTAAAAGTAGGAACAGAAATACATAAGATAAAAATTCACAAGAAAATGCAACATGGTGATTTTTTTTAAGGAGAAGATTAAATTATGAGAAAAACTGGAATAGAATTTTTAAAAGATTTTAAAGCACAGTAAAAATTTCCTAATGACTACGACGAATTAAGTAAGATATTTACAGATGACAAGCATAAATCTTCTTAGACTCGAAGGGGAAAAGCAATAACTGATTGAGTGTTAGTAGGGAGGGAGGTGAGATAGGGAGGAAGGAATATAGAAATATAATCTGGGAATCATTTCTATTCTGAAGGAAGAACTCACAAACTATTATAAAAGATGATATTCCTAAACTCGAACTATGCGTATTTTATGGATTCCTAAGTTACAGTCAAAATCAGTGAAGAGCAGCCCTTTCTATGAACTATACTGATGGTTCACTTTGCACTGCAAGAATGAAAGAGGATCCATCAAGTACTCAGAAAATAGTAATGCATATATTATCCAAACATATGAATGAGATATATCAGACACCAGACTTTTTCTCCTGCAGTATCAAATTCTGCAATTCAATAAAGAATTTTTCTTTCTTTTTACATATGCTCCTGCAGCATATGGAAGTTCCCAGACTAGGGGCCAAATTGGAGCTGCACCTACTGGCCTGTGCCACAGCCACAACATCAGATCCAAGATGTACCTGTGACTTACGCTGTAGTTTGTGGCAAGGCTGGATTCCCATCTTACACAGAGATATACTTGGGTCTTTAACCACTGAACCACAATGGGAACTCCCAATAGAGAGAAGAAAATTTTGTGAAGTAATGCATTTATTCAATTAAACTTCCTTTCATATGAGGGTTACAGAAATATAAACTGATATGCAACAACTGGGAAAACATATCACATATAAATGCAAAAATGTTGATGGATGACTTAATTCACTTATTCTACAGAAAGATTAAAATTAAAAATCCAGGATTGCATAAATCATATAATAATAGTAATAACATTTTATAAATTACGTAATACCCTAATACCCAATGTACCATAAAAGTATGTGTAAGAACTATTACTTCAGAAAATCATACTTGATGGGTTCTTCTAATGTACTTACTTACACATTAATGTACCTTTTCAAATGATACTGTTGCTTAAAAGCAAACTACTTTATTATTATCATTTTCTATGGAAACCAATGTGTAATTTTACCAAAAAAATTCTTCTGTAAGAACACCTCACCTGTCAGAGTTTAGTATTGATTGGTATCATAGAAAAGTAATCTGCAAATATTATGTATCTATATAGATATATAATTGTATAGAATATATAATTTATATGTGATTTAAAGTAATATACAACTGGGAAAATAAATCACATATATATGTAAATAAAAACATTGGTGGATGATGTAGGGAAATATAGCTAAATTTGTATATAAAACCAAAAAACAAAATATGTGAAAATATTATAGCTATTATTGTTGATGCCTTTCTAGATTTCTAGATTTACTAAATTTTCTCTGATAAATGTGTACCACTTTTAGATTAAGAAAATAACAAGTGATGAAAAATTCACTTTGGCCAGTAATTCTTGTTAATGCATATAACTGTATCTTAATTTAAATGTTTTTTTTGGAACTAGTGTAGGTTATGTTGTTGGTTATTCTACTAGATTAGATCCATTGTCCTGGTTAGTCAAGTTTTTTACAAATGAATCTTATTACTTAATATATCTACTACTGGGTCCAGCTTAGTATAACCCACTAATTTGATGTCTTCACTCTTTTTATCCAAACCTTAAACTAGAGCAAGGGCAGAGACAAGAAAATATCACTCTAACTTGATAGAAATCCATTCATTGGGAATCTTTGGTTTCTCTCAATCAACCAAGGAGTGACTCATCTAATTGTCCTTGATTCACATTCATATTCTTCCACTTTTACTCACAGGTCTCTAATGAGGTAGTTAACATAAACTCCTTACTGATTTTCACTTATTTCCTGAGGATTACTTTCCTCTGTTCTACTAACGTGATATACCTGTTAAAAAAGACTAGGTTCATCTTAAATATCTTGCTCATACCTAATTATCTAAATAAAATGTTGATAAATTTATAAAATTGTAAAAATATGTTTTAAAAGGCATACATCCTTTATACCTATTAAGAACATTCCCATTATATCACAATACTAAAAGCATCAACACTTAATTAGCTGATTAAGTATTATGAGAATGTATAATATGACATAAAATTAGTTGACTCACAAAATTTTTTTCAAGCTTTTAAAAATTTAATATATTAGAAAATTATAATGAAAGTGGATTTCAAAAAATTGAAAAAGGTAAACCATTATCAACATTTTCTGGAAAATATTTTCTAAAAGGTCAAAGAGAGGAGTTCCCATTGTGGCTCAGCAGAAACAAATCCGACTAGTGTCCATGAGGACAGAGGTTCGATCCTTAATCCCTCAGTGGATTAAGGAGCGAGCATTGCTGTGAGCTGTGGTGCAGGTCACAGACGTGGCTTAGATCTGGTGTTGCTGTGGCTGTAGTGTGGCCAGCAGTTACAGCTCCAATTTGACCCCTAGCTTGAGATCGTACATATGCCATGGGTATGGCCCTAAAAAGACAACAAAATAAAAAAAATAAATAGTCAAAGAGTTTGCTTGATATATGAGTACTGTGGGAATAAGAGACAATAGACAAGGAGTCAGGGAACCATACCCTTTAAACGAAAAACTCTACACCCATTTAATTTTAACGAATGGCCCTGTTAAGGGGCCCACAGGAATATCAGAAATTAACAAATACCATATGCTTTTTCTCATTAAAGAATACAAAACATAAAATGGCCAACCTATGCACCAATCCTTTGTGCACTAAGGGTGTGCTATCACTTTTTGGACTACATGCATTATAAATATTAAATAATACCTAGAAGCAATCATTATTTGAAAAAGTTTTAATGATAAAATTACAGCTTGCTATTTCTGATTATTCTATTTTAACATGATTTTCAAGTAATTCCTGGCCAAAAATGCACATGATTGCTCTATGTATTCACAAGGCTAGAGTACCAAATTAATTCTACTTTTTGAGTTCTACAATGCAGAGTTTTGCCCCAGCCTAATGTTTCTCAGTGAAGAAGTTTAAAAGTATAGGCTGAACTCTATCACCCCTGGGTAACTTACAAAGATCTCAAATCTCATCTCTGTCTAGTGGGTTATAGAAATTAATGTATTCCTTGACTTAATAAAGGTACATGAATGAATGAGTGGAATATAAATGAATAACCAATTTCTCACCAAGAATTAAATGAAAGAGGAAAAGGGAACAAAAGGATAAAGTGTACTATCCTAGACAAAACGCTAAAATCAGCCAAAATCAATATAGTTAGGTAGTTTCCTGGATGGATTTACCTGTCTTTAAACAAATATGAAGATCCTGGGGTAAAACTCAAACATCTGGTCTAATCTTAAACTGTTTCCAGTACACATAATTATACATCTTCAATATATATTTTAATTATATTACTAATTATATCAAAAATAATTTTAATTGTTGAGGTGTATAATATGTTGAATATTTAAGTGGGATTAAAAAACATTTTCATTTAGGGTTTCATCAAATTGTATTTACAGGACAGTATTTAGAAATTTATGCTAGTTCATATCCTAGAAAACTGGCTTTAAAGTAGACAAACCAGGAATCAGAATTCAAATGCATCACTTACTAGCTACTGGATCTCAGATAAATAACTCAGTGAAATAAATGTATAGTAGTATTTAATTTCAATAATTTGAATCAAGAAAATGCCCCTTAGCAGAGCTCGATAAATGTGGTTTTTATTTTTGATTCATATAGTTTATCATTTATTAGCACATACAACTTACTTGTACCACCAGTTTCTCCATAATCATATACTTTCTTACTAATTTGAAGAATAAAATGTTGTTCAAGCATTTAGAAAATGACAAAAAACGTGCAGCTATATTTAAGCCAATCATATTGCTTAAAAGGACTTCCTATGGTAGGCATTATTTGGTTTTTGGCCAGTTGATAGGAGAACACTGTTCTGACAAAATCAGAGATTTAATAACATTGGAAAACTGTCATTTTGCAATAGCTCAATTAAAAAAAAAAAGCTTAACTAAAACATCCACAGCTAATTCTGTAATCCTGTTGTAGCATCACTATCTATGGACAAATGAAGAGCTTGGCACTCCAAAATGCTAATATTCTAAATTGTTCATCCAAGGAGTTCCCAGTGAGGATCAGCGGAAACAAACCCAACTAGTATCCACGAGCATGTGGGTTCCATCCTTAGCCTCATTGAGTGGGTTAAGGATCCAGTGTTGCCATGAGCTGTGGTGTTGGTCACAGTTGCACCTAGGATCCTGCATTGCTGTGGCTGTGGTGTAGACTGGCAACTGTTTCTCTGATTCAACCCTTCACCTGGGAACTTCCATATGCCACAGGTGTGGCCCTAAAATGCAAAATAAATAAATAGTCCGTACAACTTAACCCTCTATTTGCTCAGATTGCTTTAATGACCTCCCTCCATGTCACAGTCCACTTTATGTTCAAGTGGATTGCCTATTGATAAATCGCTTTGTCTGTTTAAGCAAGTTCCTTTGGTCCCGCTCTTATATGTCTTTTTATATGAAGGAGATTAGGTTTAGATTCATTTTACTTCTAATTTTATTAAACAAATGTTTTTTAATCAGAAACAATTTTACTACCTCTTCTATTCACTTATTATATAAAAATATCTGGAGATACTTTTGTTTGCTATAACTTTGGGGAGTTGCTAACTTATATCTAGAAGAGAGAGGCCAGCGACACTGCCAAATATCCCACAATACACAGGACAATCTCACAACAAAGATTTATCCTGCTCAGAATATCATTAGTGCTGAAATTGAGGAACAAGAAACTAAAGGTTAAAAATAGGTACCTGAGTTCCCCTTGTGGCACAGTGGAAACAAATCCAACTATGAACCATGAGGTTGCAGGTTTGATCCCTGGCCTCGCTCAGTGGGTTAAGGATCTGGCGTTGCCATGAGCTGTGGTGTAGGTCACAGACATGGCTCACATCCTGAATTGCTGTGGCGTAGTCTGGCAACTAAAGCTCTGATTTGACCCCTAGCGTGGGAACCTCCATATGCCATAGGTGTGGCCCTAAAAAAAAAAAAAAAAAAAAAAAGGGGTACGAAGATCCATCAAATACTACTCTAAGCGGTAACAACTGAATGAATAAGACAGAAAATCCCTACTCTCATGAAGCATACATTTTAATAAGAATAGTCAAAAAACAGCAGATAGGAGTTCTCTTGTGGTGCTGGGGGTTAAGGATCCAGTGTTGTCACTGTGGCAGTTTGGATTGCTGCTGTGGTGAAGGCTGAGTCACTGGCCTGAGAACTTCCACATGGCACAGTCAAGACCAAAAAATAGATAAATACATAACATTTTTTAAAAAAATGAGCAGTTAAATAACTAATATAGTTTTAGAATAAGCAAGTGCCATAAAAATAAAGACATAATTGAATAAAATATGAGTGATGGAAGAGACATGAATGGAAAAGGGAGCTAGAATATTGTATTCAATAGAAAAACACGGAGTTCCCGTAGTGGCGCAGTGGTTAACGAATCCGACTAGGAACCATGAGGTTGAGGGTTCAGTCCCTGCCCTTGCTCAGTGGGTTAAGGATCCGGTGTTGCCGTGAGCTGTAGTGTAGGTTGCAGACGCGGCTCGGATCCCGCGTTGCTGTGGCTCTGGCGTAGGCCGGTGGCTACAGCTCCGATTCCACCCCTAGCCTGGGAACCTCCATATGCCGAGGGAGCGGCCCAAGAAATAGCAAAAAGACAAAAAGACAAAAAAAAAGAAAGAAAAACACATGATGGCCATATAATGTTCATTTCCACTCATCCTCTCTCACTGGTTTCACTTTCTTTCATACAATTACCCTGACCATAAATTAAGCAGTTAAAACTCTACAGGAGAAAAAAAAAAGAAAAAAAGAAAAACAAGAAAGTCAACAAAAGATATTATTTATTAAACTCGCATACTTGATAGCCTTCAGGCAATTTTTTTTTTTTTGCCGAGTTTTGATTATAGTAAGCTTGATTTCATAAAGATTGGAAAATTGAGTTTTTAATCTAAATGGTATCAACATAGATTAAAAGACCTAGCTCTTCTTTGGAAGGTTTTACTTTTATTTAAACTTTTTCAAGTGAGGATCACTCAAAAAAAAATGTTACTGGAGATAAAGATTAAAGCTGAAAAGCAATGTTATCTAAAACCCTAGGTCAAAAAACAGTTAAGAGAAGGGTAAAGGAAATAGAAAAACACTCAGGAAAAAATGATCTACTTCATGTAATTGTTGATCAAAATCTACATAATGGAGATGGAGTTAGCAAACCTTTTATAAAGTAAGTCAACCTGCACTGTGATTTAGAAACACATGAGATTAAGGTGCCCTTTATATATCATCAGGAAGCAGTCAACCTAGAATGTAATCAATGCAAAATAAGCCATAAATTTAGAAAAGTTATGAAAGTATATGGAAAAATGAATGAATGAGGCTGTAAAGATGAGTACAAATGGACAATGGTCAAAGAGAAGCCTATCCAGAGATGCGCTGGAGGGGAAAGGATGTGTCAAGTGTGCCTCCCACACTTGCATCTCCAACCTCTCATTACTGGAGGTTATCAATTTGGTTGAAGACTTTTCCACAATTTTCCGATTAGAGTTCACTAAAAAGTTAAGAAATAAAACCATCGGTGCACAATCCAGTTTGTATGGAACCCGTTTTTTCTAGTACCAAGGCTCCTCAAAAAAGGGACATTTTGTTTTATCTAAAAATAACTTTGTGCCTTTTGCATTTCTCTGCATACTCTAAAACATACTTTGTGTTTAATACAAATGTGTTTAAATTGCTTAGCTAATACCTGATTAAAAAAAAAAATAAAGTCTTATAGTAAAATTAGTACTTTAAGTCTATGCAACTCACACATTCTGCCAAAGTACTTTAGTTTGGAAATCACAGTTTAGACCACCAGCTGGATTAAAAAATATATATTCTCCTAAAGCTACATCTACCAAGTGTATTTTTCAGTATGAATTAAGTTTCTCAATTGCCTCAATTCTTGGAACACGGTTCCCCTGACCACTGGACACTGATGTTCTCCTATGAGAGCAGATTGATTCCCAATTTAAATTAGTAAATTGGCATTTCATCTGCAAATGCATCTGAGAACACTGGTTATATGACTTGCACATTTGTCTCTACTAATTATCATAATGCTAGCCTTTCACAGGGCTAAAGTACCAGATGCTCTATCCCATGGTTCTCACTTAAGAACACTATTTCATGCAATTCATCTTTAAAGAGGTGGCCAGTTTGCATCTATGTCTTGATGGACTCCTTTGTGTGGAAGAGGAAACCCAGTGATAGAGATGAGAAACACACGAGGGAGCTAATGTATCCTCCTCTGCCTGCAGACCTGTACTTTAAAACTTTAAATCCCAGACTATTTTATCTCTTCCTCATCCAAATAAAATTGTACTCATCTAATCAACACCCTACCATTAATATTGGGACAGAGGGAGAATATAGTCTATGACCATAAGATCTGTTTTCCACCTTTTTAGATGGCCCACAGCATGTGGAGTTCCCGGGCCAAGGATAAGATCCAAGCCACAGTTGCAGCCTGTGCCATAGATACTCAATGCCGAATCCTTAAACCACTGTGCCCGGCCGGGGGTCTAACCTGCAGCCCAGTGCTCCAGAGATGCCCCATTCCACTATGCCACAGTGGGAACTCCTTACCAACAGATCTTAACACAAGATTAATCCTATAAAGATCCAAACAATACACAAAACACGTGTGGCTATAGGTCTGCATAATGACTTGCAAGCCGTAGTGTCCATTAAGTCCAGGTCTAGAAGCAGTCTCAATTGTATCCCATGAGATCACCATTGTTGGCCCATCCTGTAAGAACCTTTGCTGGATCCTTTACTCCTCTCTTTCCCTTTCCTTCCTCTCATTCCTTTCATTACCAATCTGTCTCCTTATCTCCTTTAGCTCTCTTACTCCCTCTGCTCTCACTCTGAAACCCAATGGTTTTGTTTCATGTTGTGCTTTGTCTTCAATTGAGGTCAATGGCTTCTGGTTCCATTCTTAGAGGTGAGAAATGGGGCTATGGATTCTGTGGGTAGAGAAAGGCTAGAGAGAACCCTTAACCAAGGCCTCCTGCTATCCTCTTAGTCTTAACATGCAACAGGAAAATGTAGGAGTAGAATGAGAGTGAATGGGAATAAATATGTATATACCTACCTAAGGTAGACAAAAAATGGCTTATAATCTTAATAAACCAAAACAAACAAACAAAAAACACCTGAGATGCCAGGAGCACTAGAATTAGCCCCTATGAAGGCAACAAAACATACTAATAGGAAAGTCCTATTGATGGGTTTTCTTACCTTTGCTCTCCATCATTCTAAGGTGCATTTTAAGACACATGGCCAGCAGCCATTTTAAGATGTACTATTTTGACTGTTGAAGAATCCTGGAACCAGAGCTGATGGTTTAATTCTATATCAAGTAACCCAACAGGAAGGGAGTTGATGAATGTCCTGAGTGCCAGCTACAAGAGGGGGCATGACAATTGAAATGGGTATGATTTCCTGACATGTTCTAGAACATCTCAGTAATACACAGGTTATCTCACTGATACTTGACATGTTACACCTGCCAGGAAATAAAATTTAGCATCTCTTACATTTTCTTTTAGTATTAAAAGCTAGAATGATAATTTGGAAAGGGAGAATGATATGGAAACTTCTCTAAGAGAATACAGTACTGCTATGTAGAAAAGAACTGGTTAAATATGTTTGACTATGTTGAAGCAGCCAAATTCAAGTATAATGTTCCATGTAATTTCACCATGGCTCAACTATAAATAGAAACTTTTCAGTACACTGTGAAGGTTTCTATTTATTTTGCCAATTTGACTTATAATTATACAGTGATTTATAATCCTTGATGAATATCAAAAATACTTGATCATTTTTTTGTGTGTAGTTGATAGCACAACACATAAAGAGGAAAGACATGGACCTATAATGTATGTCATATGCCAGATGGTCAATTGCTACTAACAGAAGAGATAATATAAGGGAATCACCTGACTTTATAGCTGAAGAGCCTTAGAGTCTTATATCCAGAAAAGTAGACCATTTCTTGGTAACTCATGAATGAGTTATCACATGGCATTTTGTCCCAGAAAGCCCATGCTTTCACTTTGCTGATTATTTGTGGATGCTTTTCTTAATTAGTTGCATCTAGGAGATATTCAATTAGTTGCATCTAGGAGATATTCAACTATTAATAGCATGCACTTTAATTAACTGCTTCATTTTCAATAATTTTTAATTTCCTTGGTATAAAATATGCAAGAACTTCTAACATAAAAATACTTAACCAACTTTTAAGGTGAAAAGTCTGAGAAAGAAGAGGCCACCCTACCTATTCCCACCACTGAGCAGACTGCAAGAAATGATCACTTAGGGGAATGATATGTAAAGCCTCAAGTTCCTTTAGAACTGGTGAACCAGGTCTTAAAAACAAAGGCTTCTAGAACTATGGAATGCAGGAGCCAACTGTTAGTTAATTTAAAATGAATCCAAGGACATGTGGCACAGATAAATTTTGTATTCATATTAATTAATAGATTAAAGATAAAGCACACAAGTTTGGTATTAAGGGTGTGTGTTAATATTTTTATTATTCTACCTTGCTTGTATCCATTAGAAACATGACACCGTTTTTTTCCTTTTAAAATGTCTCATACTCCTTAGCTCTTAGTTTCCTTCTGTGTGTGTGTGTGTGTGTGTGTGTGTGTGCGCGCGTGCACGCGTATCTGCATTTCCTTCTAGGATCACGTATTTTAAGAGCTTTTGAAAACATTTTGGGCAATATAGTAATATGATGCTTCTTTATGAAAATGTTAAGAAATTAAAGCAAAATAATTATGCTACGTAATGGAAAATCATTCTACCCACAATATGTAAACAGGAGAAAATATGATATCTATGAATTGAAACACTACTTTTTAGAGCTCTCCATAGTCATTTTATAAATAAGTATGTAATTTACACTGTTACTCATAGGTATTACCAAAGAAATGAAGTTTTACCATAACAAATACATTTTGGTTAAATAAAACCAACTTCAGATACCTGAAAAAATTTAAAATAGAATTATCTATTGGTATTCTGTGAGATTTGATATTGTGAAAAACTAAGCATTATCACGTATATTCTTCATGGAATTCCAAATTCTAACAATTAGAAAATAAATCACTAAACTTTGATGTGTACTCATTCTTTAAGTATTAAATGAGGCACTTCAAGATGACTAGTTATACTAAACATCAATTAGCAAGTTTGTTATATGCTAATATTTTCCAATTCTTTAATTTTGGTTGTTTCTGTTCTACACAAATAGGAAGTTAACTGTAAAAGCAATGCATGCAAGATGTCTTTACCTTTGTAATAACATTAACCACAGTTTTTGTTAAAAAGGGAGGGGCTTCATTAACGATGCTCACAGGAGGAAAGAAGGTGTTGAGATTAAGAAAAGATTTTTCTAATTTAACAAATCAAAGAAATGTCATACTGGTTTAAACTGTCTTTTTAAAAAAACATGCACTTCTGTATATCATTTTTGGAAACTTCTACAATGTCTTTCTTTCCTAAGATATTCTGGCTGGCATTCAGCATTTTTTATTTTTATGTTATCTAACTTGACTTTTGGTTAAGAGACACTTCAGGATATTTTTCATGTGTTCAGTTTAGAGCCTCAGGTTTATTTTATTTTTTACACTAATGCAGCATTATCTTTGCTTTCCTTACAAGAACAAAAAAATATCTCAAAAGAGTAAAGCTTCCCAAGGTCATTGGCCTGTGTCTTTCCGACTCCTCAACTAGGTATTCATTTTTCTTAGTTTCTTGTCAGTACGCCATGATATCCTTCACATCTGTCTGTGCCTTTGCTTTTATTAGCAGAAAATACAGCTATAGCTTTAGTGTCATGTGTACTATAAAGACAGGATTTTCAAGAGATTTGACAACTCTCATATTTCCCGAAGTATTCTCAATGTAACACAGAAACAGTTTATTACTGTTAAGTAGTGACTGTCTCTCCAGCTTGAATAATGAAGTTCTCCAGGTCAATATTTTATACAATGATACATTTAAGGAAGCATTTCTCTTCAACTTGGCACTAAAACAATGGCTGTCATAACACAGATCTATGTATTATCAATCTCACATGCCACTGTCATCAATCTAATTCGCAGGGCAGGGAAAGTGTAATATGTTATTGAGTTAAACCAGGAATTTTCTTCTACCAAAATGTTTATAAAGGAGCATAATGAAATTATTTACAGGGATGAACTACTACTCTATAGCACGGAATAAATTGAACCTTCAGTGAAGAGTGCTCACAGCTGCAGGTGATTTACCTGTGTTGCTGGCAAAGGCTTTTCAGTTGTGAAAGCCTCAAGCCTGAGCCTCACAAATCCACTCAGAGTAGTGAGATGGGAGAGAGAGGCAGATATGCGTTAAAAACTCTGGCTCTTGAATACAACTACAACACACACGTACCCGAAACAGAGCACAAAGTGTGTTTTATGGAATCATTAAAAATCAAAACCTTGCCTGTCTTTCGTTTGAATATTTCATGACAAGTCAGAGACCATTTCAAAGGGAGAACTGTTTCCTTGCTGGTCAGATAACAGTGGGTTTTAGCATGGAATAAATTCACAAACTTTTCAATGCAGTCTAAAGGAGCCAAAGTGTACATCTGCATCGATCCTCTTGGCAGCAAAAAGCAAGTCCCTTTGAAGCTTTAAGTTTGTACCAACACCTGTTAAGACTTTGCTTGCCCTCGATTCCATTTTCTATCTGGCAGCACTGCAAGTGTACTCCAATTGAAGATGTTTCCACAGAATAAAGAAAATGTACCTTGGCCAGAGATGTACATCTATTTTTTCTATATCACATTTTTCTTCTCCTCATATACTCTGCTCCAGTTGCTCTGAGTGAGAAAAAACTCACTGGGGTAAGTCTTCTCATCTCTATGGACTGGTGCTTAATTCATTTCAATGGGAAAACCATTTTGATTTAGAGTTTTTCCTGCATTTTCTTTCTTCCTTTTTCTTTCCTTTTTTTTTTTCTTTTTTTTAGGGCTGTAGCTATGGCAATGGAGGTTCCCAGGCTAGGGGTGAAATTGGAGCTGTAGCTGCCGGCCTATGCCACAGACATAGCAACGTGAGATCTGAGCCATGCCTGCAACCTACACCACAGCTCATGGCAATTCCTGATCCTTAACCCACTGAGCAAGGCCAGGGATCAAACTTGCATCCTCATGGTTACTCATCAGATCTGTTTCCACTGAGCCACAGTGGGAACTCCTGACCTTCATTTTCCCCTCAAGCTCTAAAAACTATCAAGCTGACTCCTGTATATATTTTTCAAGTGGTTCATAACCTTCAGGAGAAAAGATATGTTTGGCATCCCAGAACAAAGCACAATAATGTGCTCATCATTGTTAATCATTTTTTACTTCTCTCGTGGCAGATTACATTAAACCAAGAGGGATACTTCTATATATATATTCTATCCTGCATGTTTTTCTTTCATGTGACTGTAATACATCTCCATCAAGAGATGTAATCCATGTTCTTTTCACCTGAACTTGGTTGCATCTTTGTTACTGCCTTACAATAGAAGACGGTGGAAATATCTCATTTTTGTGAAATGACTTCTCCCTGGTTCACACTCTCTCTCTCTGTCTGAACTTGGCCAGCATGTTCTAAGCAAGAGTAGACCATAAGCAGACAGTAAAGTGTTTCAGGCAACAATTTCAGCTAAGTCCCCAGCTGATGGCCAGCATCAATCACTAGACATGATAGTAGCATCCCTACGGATTATTTTAACACTCTCAACTTTTCCAGTTCAAGCCCAAAATGTCATGAAAGAGACAAGTCATCTCCACTATGCCTTTCACTCATTTCTGACAGAGAAATCATGAGATAATAAATTTTTGTTTTAAACCACCGAATTTTGGTGTGGTTTGTTATGTAATATCAGATAACGAAGAGTCTACCACATCTTTAATCTCTTAACTTTGAAAATTGTGTTTGCAAACTGCTACAACAGCCTGTATCTGCTGTCTTTCTTTCAATCATTAAACATTATCCTCTGTCAAAACCTTAAGAATGACCATTTCAGTGTTAAAGGGAACTGCCTCTTATTCTTACATTTTTCCGCTACAATGTTGGAGAAACATTAATGAATTAACTATGTGATTCAAGATATATTGGTTTGGGACCTGAGAAAATAAACTTGTGCCTCAGATGCCTCCAGAGTGATCTTGTCTATAAAAATGCCTTAGGCCAAGTGACCTTGCCTAGAGCATGATGTGTAACTTACTGGAGCAGAGGCCTGGAGGTTTCAGTGAATTTATGGACCTCTTCCTATCCTACCTTGCTTTGAGCATTACAAGCCTGAGTAAATTGTCACTGCATATCATCAAAACCACACACTATTCAAGTCAGTATCAAAAAAGAGGTTTGTGACTTAAGACTTTCTATAGAAAACCTAATAATTGCACTGGTACTAAGAAATGAGAAAGACATTGCTCTCAAGTTCATTTTAACCACTGTATTCAAGAACTACGAATACCATAAAATTATAATTTCTAATTCTTTTAGAATCCAAATTCCCAGCCATTCTACCCTACTTTATTTCCCGGGGTAGAAATCCCAAGGAATTGCTCCAGAAACCCTACGGCTCCTCAGGGGTGCAACGTTTATAAATCAATGCTGTCATTCTTTTAACTCCACTTTAATACAAAACTAGCTTTAAAACTAATAAAATATATTATTTCAATTTGAGAAGTCAATGGATTTGATACTCTATTTTTATTTAATAAATAAAAATTCTCCCAGCTTATTTTGACTGGAGAATACTGTCTATCGGATGTACATAGAACTTCTTTCTTCACTTTCTACCATTTTTGTGTAACTGAAGAACTCACATGCCAAAACAAAAGACTTTAATTTCGTAGAACTGTTTCTATAATTGCTCCAAGTAAAAAAAATGTACAATCAGACTTATGTGCGCAACTAAGAATATTTTGCTTTTTCCTCCAGCAAATTCTATAAGAAATGCCTGCTGATCATTAATTTTTCCTGAGGAAAGTGTTTGATCCCATGTATATTTGTTCTACTTCTTTGTCCCAGCTTTCAATAATATTTCCAAGTTCTATTAATGCATTCTCCTCAAATGTACTGCCTGTCTTACACCTACACAAACTGCTATATTATAGTCATTCATTACCTCAGACCTCAGAATCATTTACCTACTAACTCACCTCCATGCTTTTAGTTCCTTGCTCTTTCTTCTTATTATTGATGACAGAATAATTCCCAAAATCATTATGACCCTCTCCTGTTCAGATATTTTCAGTCATCTTCTTTGTGTAAAGATTTTTGCTTGATTGGCAAAGTTTTCCATTTTCTGACATTCAGGTGCAGTTTTTGTTATGACTCTTCATAAACCCTATACACCAGTCACCAACAATATCCTGCATTTACCTAAAAGGATTTAATGAAGCTTAGATAAATGCAATCACTAAAAGAAAAGTAACAAGATGAAAAAGGCAAGGTGAAGAATGCCTAAGAACTGTAAAATGAAATTAGTAATTTTATTAAATAAAAATAGAGTATCAAGTCCATTGAATTCTCAAATCGAAATAAAAATGAAAACACGACCAGTATTGATACTCACAGCATCTCTAGCATCCGTATATTAAAATTAGGTATCAGTTCATGGAATTACATGTACCCGTTTCTATTTCAGTGCCTTCCAGAAAAGTTGCCATTATGTCATGGTAGTAATAAAAGTAGTTTTAGTAGCTGCAGTAAATGCTATTTATTACATACCCACCAGTGTGTTACTTATTAATCATGAGAACCTAGGGGATAAGTCCAACTCCAACTATCTTTTTTAATAAGTAGGGAAACTGAGGTCAAGAAAACTTAGCCAGACCCAAGGACCAACACCTGCTTAGTGCTACTGAGATATCAAAATAAGCAGTCTGTAAAGCAGATCTAGAGAAGCAAAAGTAGTAAGTTATGCAGCTTTTGTGTTAGATAAAATAGGCATTTTCAAGCAGCATCAGTGGCATCAGTGGTTAAAGAGAATGAATTTGTTGTGGGCCACCTCCATACAACCAGAGAGTATTCAATAAATGGTTATTGTAATTGTAGATAATAGTTCTAGAAGGCCTCAAAATTAGGACTCCAACTGTGATAACAAATGAATAAGGCAAGAAAAAGAGAAAAAAACATACCTAAAATGCTGATCTTCTTACCAACTCAGAATGAGACTAACAAGAATGCAAATAATAATCATTTAATATATTGATAGACTCACATGTAAGTAAATATATCTATAATGGATTCCAGTGAAAAAAAATTTAACTCCATACTATATTTTACTAATACAAATATGCACTTTTTAAAGTTTTTAATGTCTTAGAAATAGAGGTTGATGTTAGAGTCAATAGCACCTTAGTATCACTCTCAACCAGGATAGACTGTTAATTGTCTTTGTTTATTTGTACACAAAGTTGACCTTGTGGCTTACCTGGAGAACTGCAACTTCTTAGTTTTTCAGTCAAGAAAATACTGAAGAGCCATTAGAGAAAGTATATAAGGTGCTTTTGTTATTCCTAGAGTTCTTGATGTACAGAGCAAAATATTTTCAGAAAAAATGGATATAAGTGACTCCACATAAAAAAATAATTCAGAAGAGTCATAATCCAAATTTGAAGATGTTTTGGGAATACTTAATCAATATATGTTACTTCTGTTTTCTTAAGAATGTGTAAGAGTAATGTATGATTAAAACATCTACATCTGAAAAATTCTAAAGAATTCTTAAAACGCAATTTAAATAAAAATTCTTTAATAAGAAAAAAAATAAGTACTCTGGTTTCAGATCCAAAATTCCTAACTACTATTTCAAACTGCATTCAAAGGCTGTCATGGATATTTGTTGGAATAGTGGACATGTGAACCATATGTCTCTTTTCTTCCAACTCTTCCACAAAAAACACTAAAGGAGACTACAGGAAACAGTCTGTGTCTCAGGCATGTGAACATTTTACCTTCTCATTTGCCTGTAATTCTTTTGTTTCCTATTCTTGGCCTGTTACTGTGATTTCTGTGCTGCCTCTGAGTATGTTTGAAAAGTCTGGAAAACTACATGAATTTAGGGATATGATTTGTTCTAACCTGCTGGTCTACTAAAGGTTGGAACCTTGAGCTTTGAAAAGAGGTCCTCCTAAGGGCATCATCGGCAATACCCAACATTCCTACCCTTCCCAACCTTTAGCCTCTCTTTCTCCATTCTTTTCTCAAGGCTGTCAGCTATAGACAGTGTTTATACCACTGCCACTACAAGCCTCCTCGATAGAGCCTTCATACAACCACACCCCTGTGGAATTCAGAGGAGGGAGGAAGCGGCCCTAATATCCATCCCTAATTCTCCTTAAGTGATTTTCCAATGAACCTTAACTCTTTCACATCTTGAGCTTGGTGATCAGGATAAGAAAAAACCCAAATTTTGATCTCCTTCCTATTCAGAAGCAAAAGAATGAATCACTGATTTTATGTAAAACTTCCAAATATGTGAAATTTCACCAAGGTTCCATATTCCATCCCAATGCTTTTATATCCAAAGTGCCTGAGGACACAGAAATATTGAAATATTTCCTCTCAATTCTAGTTTTCAAATTTACATGTCTCCATTTGCTCAGGTTCTCACTTTTTACATGAATTGCAGTTAAATCCCACAATGTGATAGGGTGCTAACTCTACATGTGAATAGGCTATGTGTTTTAACATAATTCTTTGGTTTCTATCCATGTAAATTTAATATTAAAGTGCAATTAAAAGGCATGTGAGATGGGGTACTTAAATCAAGCATACAGAAAGAAATCACCAAAAAAGTGAATGTTTATATTAAAGTAATACTGCATAACCTTACACATAAGCTAATGACGTTGTTGAGAATGTGCCATTATGTTCAACATCTGGGTTTAGTGTCCAAACACCAACAGTGATGTTCTTGGCAAGGCTTCATTACTAAAAAGGAAGCACTGAAATAACATCTCTCCCATCTTTAATTTTACAGGTGTATTTCCATAAAGGAAGTGTCGATTGCTTCTGAGGAGGAGTTATTTTGGTTTGGAAAATGATGTATTAATAAAAGAATTGTACTTAATGAAAAATGTAATGAGAGTGAGGTAATAAAAATATACTGGGAAGAAAATGAATACTAGATATTATAAAATGTGATTAAAAATAACCCCTGAACATTATATAAACCAATATAAATTAATTTCATATAAAGCGTGTAAATATATATAAAATAATTACAATTAAAATCAGGGACCTCATTAAGAACATAATATTTTTGTATTGATAAGTACCATTAAATGTCTATCATAAAGTTTCAGGAATGTCAGTGAGAATATTCTAATGAACGCTGTAGGCAAAACGATCTCCAAATCTCAATGTCATATTACAATGACTTTATTTTGCAGTTACATACATTCCACTGTGGGTCCAGATAGCTATTCAGGTCTGCATCTAGCCTTTTAGGCTACTCTGAACTTATGACATCTTTTATATCAGAGGCTATTTTCACAATTACCTCAGCCACAAAACAAAGAACATGTAGTATGACACCAATTATATAGAACTGCAACTCAAACCTTATTGGTCAAAGCAAGCCCCATGACCACACCCAAATGTCCTTGTACAATTTTTTCTGTCTCTAGACAAGAGTTTTGGTACTAGACATAATACTAACCACAGAAGTTTACTGGATTTTCTTAATTGCTGATAAATGCACCTCTGTTAGCAAAATCAAATGGTAATCAGGTTACTTTGTGACTATAAGATGAGAACAACGGTGGTTAAATAATTTTCCTCTTTTATGACACCAAGTAATTATGTCTGTACTAGTATACACACAACATAGAACAAATGCTCAAAATATCTGAATGTAAAAACAGCTTCTAAAAAAGGTTAAATAAATTGGATTTACTAGTCAAAATATGTTACCTGAGAACCCATAAGGACATTATTAGTGTTTAACATGATTGAGGCATGGACAAAACCAAAAAATAAGCTATTATCAGATAGGAATAAAAAGCTAAGCACATGTTATGTATTAAGTTAGAAATGGGTTGGCCACAAAAATGTAGAGGTCTATACAACTCCTTTATTTGAACAAAACATTACATAGTAAAATTAAAAGAAACCCCCATAATAATGAGTCTAAATGAAGCACAAAAAGTTCAGTTGCATATATAGTACATGGAGCTGATTTCAAGGTTACTGAAATGAGTTGGCTCAACTAGTTAGCCAGGAGTCTGTAGCGCAAACCTTCCCTATCTGCCCTGATCCAGTTACACATTTGTGTTACCTGGCAGCTGTCCACTTTAAGAATAAATAGAAATGAATCAAGCCCTGTGGTTCTGTGATATCTAGCACAGTGGGTATCATTTTAACAAATCTTATGGCTAGTTGATGTGCATTTTCCGAGGCCACAGAATTTGTGTCAGGGAGTATGGGGTTAAAGCTACCATCCTCTTTCTCCTTCCCCCAAAGGGATTGCCTGCTCTTTCTTCATCTGGACTAACTTTCTGTGTATTTCATTCCCCACATCCAGCAGTTAAAAATGTACCCTACTCTGATTTGAAAATAAGGCTGGACAGGTAATGAAAATCTGTAGAAAATCAAATCTTATGTATCTAAATTTCCAATGCTATTTTATTTTTTTCAATTCAAGCAATTTTCAAAGTTATAAAGTAAAAGAATACTTCCCATTCTCTCAACTCCACCCTTCTCCCACTTTCTAGACAAAATACCTTATTTTATACTATACGTATTATATATATATATATATATATACATATATATATACACACACACACACACATACATATATATGGTGGCAGAGAAGGTTTGAATGTACCATTTAAAGTCATGATAGTATTTAATAAAATATTAAGAGGATATAAAATATTACCTTTGTATAATACAGTACTAAAGAGAGTAGATATTTTGCTTTCACTTCTCAATTATGATACAAAAACTAGTATATAAACACAAAATTAAAGTTTAGAAAATTTAATGTTTAACAAAATTATTGATAATCAACATTAATTTAGGATAAAAATACCTTACGAAAATACATTAGGAGACCTGGGTTTCTAAAAATAGTCAATTCTTCATTATACTTTGATCTTTATTATTTTTTAAGCTGATGAAGCATTTTCTACTAGACATATCACTAGAATGCTATTAACTTACCAACTCAAGAGGGCTTAACCGTTAACAATTTTTAGTATTTTTAAAGTTGTACACCACCCATAGGAGTTTTCAGTGAATTAGTCCCTATTGCTCAACCAGTGATTTAAGTGATTTTTTTTTATCTTTAAGCAATTATTGCAATTTTAGAAACCACAAGCATTTTTTTTCTCCTGATGAATTAATTTAGTTCTAGTAATTGTTCGTGGCCTTTGCTCAAAAGTTCCAATTCAGTAACGCAGTATTAAAACTTGATTCTTCTTTTCTTGTCCACTCTGCATTATTGATTATATATTACATAAAGATCAGTCCACCAGCCCAATCATAGTCATGTCATTTTACCACCAAAATCACTTCACTGGCTACCCTTCATATATGGTTAAAATCCATTTTCCTCATTATTGTCTGTAAGGTGTTCTTTGCCACCTCATAAGCTTCATTTGGTCCCATCTGCCCCTCCATGCACTAGGCTCTAGTCACACTGCTAAGTTTTCAGAAAAAAATATATGTGAAATATCAATATACTGTACTGCATTGAACAGATATTTTCTAAATAGTACTCCAGTGACTGGATACAGCTCTTGTCCCTTCAAAAGCTACATATCTTATTCTTCACTGTTTACTACTTGAAGAATCAGCAGCAACTTAATCCTAGGCATTACAGCATCATATATTTTAGTCATTTTTATGGTATTTCTAGAGGCATCTGCCATAATGTTTAAGTGAAAATGGATTCAGTTTCTGCCCTACAGCTTATTCTGTAAGTGTATGTAGGCAGCCATTTAGTATCAAGAAGGAATTTAAATTTCCATTTCTGAGATTATATGCTCTTAAAATTTAGGGTTCACAGATATAAGACTCTGCAGATAGAATTAATTTGAGTTATATGAAACTAGAAGTTGACATCCTAATTTTGTAATTAATTATTCATATATGTTCATCTTAATTATTTAAACCAATTTACCTGTTAACACTATATCCTTTTAACAATGCTCTTTATAGTAGAGAGAGCTATAAGCCAGAAAGATTCTTAGCTCTTACTCTAGCTTCTCCTTGGGGCCTCAAGAGATTTAATGTGTCAGTCTAGCTCTTGTAAATGCCCTAGCTACAGCTCTTTTTATTATGTTCTCATATAATCTTCTCATGTCAAGGGTCTTCACTCACTTGGAGCATACTTTGGGGCTTAGATGGAGACTCTACAGACTCAGCATATTTCTGTATTGTGTCTTTGAGACCTATTACTGAGAAAGGCTTGAATAACTGACACAGAGCAGCCATTAGGTGACACACAAAGGATTTGATGAACTGGTGTGATATCCTCCAAAGTAAATTTTAAAAATCAGAATTCAAACTCTATTTCTAAGTAACTAAATTAGAGAAATATATTTTCTCCTTGTTCTTTTTAATGTTTTTGCTATTTTATATCTTTGATTTCAAGAGGCCCTGATAAAATTTGTTTCAATATTTTCTAAAAGGATCCAAATATATTTGTTCATGACATGATTATATATGCATGTGTAATCCAAAATGATTATTAAAAAGCAAAACAAAACCAAAACACTGTTCGATCTAATAAGGGAATTCAGCAAGGACTCAATATTAAGGTTCAACCTAAATAAAATTATTATCTGTACAACAAACAGTAGCAACATACAAAGAGAAAATAAAATTTCAATATTAATACTGGAGTTTACCAAAATTAAAACTGTTCATGGAAATAAACTGTTAAAATAAATAAATAAGCAAGCTGCTGAGTGGGAGAAAATGTACCACGGTACATACGTCAGACAAAAAGATGTGTTACCTAGACCTGTACTATCCCTTTTGCCATTAGTTACATGTGGCTATTTAAATTAAAATTAAAAATTTGGTTCCCTTAGTTATACTAGCCTCATCTGAAGCACTCAATGGTATGCATCTAGTGGACAGCATACAAAATTCTATTGGACAGAGCTAAGCTATATAATATTAAAAACTTTTAAAAAGCAATTAATGAAAATGTTATGTCCAAAAATTGGGAATGATTCAAATTTATAATAAATGAGTGAATAAATAATGGTAATTTTATATAAAAAGATACTACTCACCAATAGAAAACATAAATATAAAACATGAAAGAATTGTTAGGGCCTTATGTTGAACCAAAGAAGCTAGATATATGTATCACATGATTTTATTTAGATGAATGTTAAGAACTTATAAAACTTTGAGTTCCCATTGTAGCTCAGTGGTAATGAACCTGACTAGTAACCATGAGGACACAGGTTTGACCCCTGGCCTTGTTCACTGGGTTAAGGATCCAGGGTTTCCATGAGCTGCACTGTAGGTCACAGACACTGCTCAGATATGGTGTTTGTGTGGCTGTGGCATAGGCCAGCAGTTGCAACTCTGATTCAACCTCTAGTGTGAGGAACTTCCATATGTTGCAGGTGTGGCCCTAAAAAAAAAAAGGCAAAAAAAGAACTTTATAAAACTAACCTACAGAGACTGAAATCATTGTTGTTACCTCCAAGAGGAATAGAGAGCATGAGTGAACTTTCTAGAACTAATAGCCACCAAACACACATATATGTAGCCAAGGCATAAAAGATGGTGATGACCTGCTTTGGATATCAAAGAACTTCAAATTAATCACACAGAGCAATATTAGCATGCAGCAACTCAAATGTCTAAACGAAAATTGCAATTATCAATGCAGTTACTAAAGTGGAGGCGTTAGGAGTAACTGGAACACACATACACTCCTGGTGGAATTATAAATCCATATGGCTACTCTGGAAAACAGTTTAGCCATATGTAATAAAGCTAAATATGTTCATATGTTAGGAACAGTCAATTCTACTCCCAGATATTTACCCCAGAGAAATTTGCACATCTGTTTGGCAAGATACATACAGAAGTATGTTTAGAGCAGCACTATTTATTGTAACTCTAAACTGAAAACAACCTACATGTTCTTTAGTGAAACAAGGGGTCAATAGTATTAGCATGAGAGATTTCTACATGGCAATAAAAATGAACAAAGCACAATGACAAGCATCAACATTTTTGAATCACACAAATATAATTTCAAGTAAAAGGATCCAGGCAGAAAAACAGTGCACACTCTATGATGTCACTTATATAAAGTTTAAGAATAGGTACAAATGTTCTTTGGTGTTAGGATAATGATCATCTTTTGAAGAGTGGAAGAACAGGAATTGGGATGAGGGAGACTTTGAGGAGCTGGTAATATTCTAGTTTTATTTCTAAGTGCTGCTTACATAGTGGGCTCACTTTTAATGAAACTCATCACTTTTGCACAGTTTTGACATGTGCCATTCTTTTTAACTTTATACTTAAAATGCATATTGAAGAATTTTTGTTCATCAGAAGATACCATTAAGAAAGTGAAAAGACAGAATGTGAGAATATATTTTCAGTGCATGTAACAGATCTCTTCTATCAGGGAAAAGTTTATTGATAGTTCCCTACAAGTTACTAAATGACTGCCTTAATGTTTATCAACTCAGATAATCCTCATAGCAACTTCATGTTTAATCCCATTTTACAGAAGAACCTGAGACTTGGAGGGTTTGAGTGATTTTCCTCTGATCACTAACATGGACTGTCTTCAAATCCACCCTCTTACGCGCATAAAACATATAGTAAACTGCTATAAGAATATGCCAAGTCATTCCTCACATATACTTCCTCACAATGTATAACATAAATAATTGATAGATTTTTAAATGTGCATATGTATATACAGGTAATCCACCCCTTAAACTACAAAGAGAAGCATTATGAATACCAGAGCACAAGCTCTGGAGTCATAGGGAATCCTGGGTCTATTGTTTCCATTCTAGTCTTGGAAAACAACTGCTCTGTATCTTGGTCTCCTTCTCAGTAAAGTGATAGTACTCTCATATGTATCTGGAATGGTGGTATGAATGAGTACTTAGCACTGTGGTACGAATGAGTACTCTTTAAACATAATAGAGTGGTAAATAATTTAAAACACATTTAAAATAATGTTCATTTTAAATCTGAAATTTTATCACGTGCAATCCACTCTGGAGCAAGATTGCCTAGTGGATGTAATGGTCTGTTGCACTACAGAGGGATCAGGTAACAATGTTGGTATAAGACACAAAGAGATGACTATTACTGATGAAAGACACTAACTTGTTAATACCATCGGAGAGAAGATATCTGTGTCAGCTCACTAGGAAAGTTTGGATCAAAGACTTGGCTTTTTTAAAATTGGCATTATAATTCATTGGAATAAACACTTTGAATAATTCTCTGTAAATGAGTTCAAAAGTAGTTATACAAATATGTGCCTTTAATTCATTCGGAAAGGAATAACATGTCCAAATTTGCTATACTGATATCAGATTCCAGAAACGAAATAAGTGATGGCCTGAATTACTTTCCAAAAATTGGAGTTTTAAAGATTGAATACATACATACATAAGGATTTAAAACTTTCAATTATTATGAAGATGGACAGACACTTGAATTTACCTTCTGGTACTAAATCAAAGGAGTAACAAATTTCTATTAAATTTTTATTTATTCATGTTATATTTCTTTTGAAATTATATCTAATTAAAATATTATGCTACGCATTACATAATCTTTATTAAACTACGTTGTCTGATATTTCCACTAGTTTTCTTCTTTTATACATGGTGCATTCCGTTTTATGTTACACAATAGGCCTTTTCTGCACAAGATAGAATGTATTAAAACACAAAACTATTACTCTGCTTCAGATTAAATTGTGCTCCAGAGGTCATGTCCTATATACAGGGGGTGTCAGCTATTCAGTTCCAATGGCATCCTCTTATTGTGTTGCCAGATCTGCCAATTTTAAGTGAGAGTAAATTTTTTTTAATTGTGGAGATTTAAAAAGGAAGCAGATATTTGGTTCATTTATGGCTTCTGGGATTCCTGTAGAGCATAGTGTCACTATGTACTTCCATAAACTTAGACTCAAAATAGCCAAAATTATTTTGTTTATTTGTTTTTTAGCTTGTGGTCTTCTTTTATTCCTCTCCCTCTGCAGGCAGAGACAAGACCTTGCCGAAAGCAAAAAAAAAAAAAAAAAAAAAAAAACAGAGGTTGTGGTTGTGGGCTCCAGGTTACATTCTCCAATTTCCCCACCCTAGACACTCTCTGTGAGCCACATGTGTAAAATGATGGCCTGTGAGGATACTCTGAAAAACACCAAAAGGTGCAAAGGTCCCACCCCTGGATGAAGACAGCAGGAAGAAGGAAGCTCAAGTCTGCCAGGATATAGGCTTAGGTGTCCAGAAGCCTGGAGTGGAGGGAGAGCCTACTGTGACCACCATGAGTCTGGGAGAAACTCCATGCACTCCTCATGGGTTACAGGGAACTGAAAAAGAAAGCTTCCACATGAAGTTCTGGGAGGGGGGTGGCGCTGGGAAAGATGGAACATTTCTGCACCTCTGTGAGGGGAGGGGGGCACAGAGGTAGGATTTAAGAGATCTCGGAGCAGGGGAGGCCCTTCCAATGCTTATTCTTGCAGACATGGAGGTCCATCTGAGTGGCCATCTCAAAAAACCTTTCTCTTTGGTCTTGACTAAGGACCAGAGACAGCTAAAGGCACTGGTTCCTCAGACCTGGTCATCTTTGCCTTACTTGAGCCAAGCTTCTCCTAATATGTCCATCTTGCCTTAGGGCATTCTTCCCTGCTAGGGTGATGGGCATAGTGGAGCATAATTATTTTTTACATTAGATCCTCTTTTGTAGCTTTTGCCTCACCATTATTTCACTTGGACATCCAAGAGCAGGAACTCTGCCATCATGAACTCACATAACTAAACAGCACTTTTTATTTTTTCAAAACCTTAAATCTCCCCTTTTTGGAATTCTACCTTTTTACAGATTATCATTACCAATGTTCTCTTGGACCTATTTTAAACTCCTATTAATAAATTTCTTAACACCAGAGTTCCCTTTCTGAAAAAAACCTGCATATATATACACACACACACACACACACGTAAGCCATATATATATGGCTTATGTACATATATATGTGTATAATATACATATATATGAGTACTTTTAATTAGAGGTATTTAAATTCCAAATTGAAAAAATAGAAGATAGGAAATTAAAGAAATGAGTAACAGATAATAGCAGTTGGTTATTTCTGTAACTTGGTATCAAAAGTCTGATACTTCTTGATTTGTACAAGACTCCAGGGTCAAGACTTATATTTTTCAACATCTGTAACATTCCAGGCCCTTTGCAAAGTGGTAATTGAGATAAAATGGTAAACAAAACTGGTTAGACTCTGCCTTCTTAAAGCTTCTATTTTATAAAATAAAATTTAGTATATAGACAAATAAGATGTATGCATACATATGTTATTATACATATTTTATATATTTATATATAAATATATAAATATTAAAACTCATAGCCTGGTATCTTAAAGTCCAATTTCCCATTACTTAGTCTTTCAGGGTTTGGTACCTACTACACCTTTCCAAAATTATTTTTCTCACCCCAAGGAGCTTACAGCATAGCTATAGGGATCAAACCTGTGTCCTCCCAGATGCTAGTCAGATTCATTTCTGCTGAGCCACAATGGGAACTCCTATAAACTTCCAAGAGGAAGAATTATTCCTGTTCTCTCTCTCTCTCATACACACACTTATGCACACACACACATATTCCCTTTCTCTAGAATTACTGCTCAGTTTATAGAGGGATCTTAACAGTATCTGTGGGGGAGTGGGATCAAGATGGCAGAGGAGAAAGACATGCTGTTCACCTCCTCCCACAAACAAAAAAATTAAAAAAAAAATCTACATGTAGAATGACTGCCACAGAATATCTACTGAACACTGACAGGATCTTAAACCTCCAAAAAGGCCCACAAACCCTTCACATAACTGGCTAGAACAAAAGGGGAAAAAAAAAAGAGAGAGAGAGAGAATTTAAAAAATAAAAGAATAAGGATGGAACCAGCACTCCTGAGAGGGAGGTGTGAAAGAGGAAAGGAGCCCACACCCTGGGAGGCAACCCAACTGACAGAGACATCAGCCAGGACAGATGGGGAACCTCAAAGCATCGGAGAAAAGCACAGCACTCAGACTGAGGATGGCAAAGCAGAAAGAGAGCTGTACAGACCATCAGTACCACTGCTCCTGGATACCACAGCCTGAGATGCTTAGAAGGGGGCTGGGAGCTGAGACTCAGGGTTCAGAAATCAGTGCTGGGGAGAGGCCTAGATTGGCTGTGTGGAGATAGCCTGAGGGGCTAGGGAGCAGTGCTCTACAGGCTGGGGAGCAGAGCACCACAGCCCAGGAAGCCCAGGAGGAGGCCTGGGCCCTCAGGAGAAGCAAGGCACCATTACGGGGGAGACTTAGAAGAGGAGGGGTGGGACTGCTATAGGAACATCTTTCTCTGTGCATGTGTAGGCTCTTGGGTGCGGGGCAGGGGGGGGAACCTCTTGCACAGGCCACAGGGGCAAATTGCTGCAGCCATCTCAGACTCCGGAAGTGGGCAGGGAGTGCCATCACTAAAGGTCCATGAACAGGCACCACCTGCAGGCCCAGTCACCTCAGGAATTGCCACCCAGGACAGCACTGCAACCAAGAGCCACCCATTGTCCTTAATCCCCTGGGAATGCACACACCCTGCTGTTGCCATTGCCAAAGGCCCTGTGTACCACCTCCCTGGGGATCACTGCCATTCATGAAACCAGGAGCAGTCTATGCCACATCTCTGTGGGTTCTTGCCACTGTTAGGGGTCCAGCAACCAGGAACTGACTACAGGCCTTGCCCATTCCCTTCCATCTCCTGAAGCAAGTGCAAGATATACACTGGCACACCATCTATCAAGGGGCTAGCAGACTGCCCACACTGAGCAAAGAGACAGCAAGCATCCAAACCAAAGGCAGCCCTCTTGGCAACAAAACAAATGAATGAAAGAGTAAGCCCTCACAAGAAACCTATGGGTGATCTTGCATATAAATAGCTCTCTAAGACTATAGGAATTGCTTTCCCAAAACTCCCATAATAAGAGTAATATAAGCAAAATGGAGAAGCTCAGGAACCATTCCCAGTTAAAACAACAGGAGAATTCCCCTGAGGGAGCAAGTTACACAACAGACCTCTACATTCTAACAGACATTCAATTCAAAGAGGATATAGTGAAATTACTGAAGGAATTAAAGAGTGTATACTGGAGTTCCCATCTTGGTGCAGCGGAAATGAATCTGACTAGGAACCATGAGGTTGTGGGTTTGATCCCTGGCCTTGCTCAGTGGGTTAAGGATCTGGAGTTGTGGTGATCTGTGGTGTAGGTTGCAGATGTGGCTTGGATCTGGTATTGCTGTGGCTGTGGTGTAGGCTGGCAGCTGTAGCTCTGATTAAACCCCTAGCCTGGGAACCTCTATATGCCACAGGTGCAGCCCTAAAAAAAGACAAAAAGACCAAAAAAAAAAAAAAAAAGAAGAGTGTACATGGACAGTAATGCAGATTACTTTAAAAAGGAATTAGAAAATATAAGGAGGACCCAAGAGAAATTAGAAAATTCATTTGCAGAGATGCAAGCTGAGTTAAAAGCATTGAAGAGCAGAATGAATAATGTACAGAAATGTATAAGTGACTTGGGAAAGAAAATAATTGAAATCACCCAATCAGGACAGCAGACAGAAAACCAAATGAAAAAACATGAATGCAATATAAGGGACCTATGGGGTAATATAAAGCAGGCCAATCTACACATAATAGGGATTCCAGAAGGAAAAGAAAAAGGAATCAAAAACATATTTGAAGAAATTATGGCTGAAGACCTTCCAAATCTAAAGGAAAAAAGATCAAGATATAGGGAGCACAGAGGGTCCCAAACAAATTGAACTCAAACAGCCCACACTGAGGCATATTATAATAAAAATAGCAAAAGTTGAAGATAAGAATAGGATTCTAAAGGCAACAAGAGAAAAATAAAGTTAATTATAAGGGAACCCCTATAAGGCTATCAGCTGATTTTTCTACATAAAAACTATAGTCCAGAAGAGAGTGGCAAGATATACTCAAAGTTCTAAAAGGGAAAAATTTGCAGCCTAGCATATTCTAACCAGTATTATTACCATTTAAAATAGAAATAGAAAGAGAAAAAAATATTTTCTCCAACAAAAACTAAAAGAATATGGCAATACTAAACCCATTCTAAAAGAAATGCTGAAATGTCTCCTCTAAATAGGACAGAGTAAGACGATATAGGATGGAGGAAAATCACAAGTGAAAAATAATCACTTAAATAAGTCAGTATACAGATTAAAAAAAGACTATTTGTAAAAGCAAAGATAAACATGAGGAACAGTAAAAGGATAAACACAAAGATATGAAAAAGGACATTAAAATCATAAATCAATTTTAGAGTGTGTTTTGAGCCCATATGACTATCAGGCTAAAAGCAAGGTGATACAGTAAGGGGTTAACATAATTGACAAACAGGGCAATCACAAAATCAAAACCAAAAAAATACATTCACAAAAGCTAAAAACAACACAAGCATAAAAGGAAGTCATCCAAACAAACAAAGAAAAAGGAAAAAAACAGAGAATCAACTGAAAAACAAGGTTTAAAATGGCAATAAATACGCATTTATCAATAATTATCTTAAATGTCAATGGACTGAATCAAAAAACGTAGAGTAGGAGTTCCTGGCTCAGTAGTAACGAACCCAACAAGTATCCTTAAGGATATGGGTTTGATCCCTGGCCTTGTTCAGTGGATTAAGATCCAGCGTTGCCAGGAGCTGTGGTGTAAATCAAGGACATGGCTAGGATCTGGCTTTGCTGTCACTTTGGCTCTTATTCGAACTCTGGCCTGGGAACTTCCATATGCCTTTGGCGCGGCCTTAAAAAGACAAAAATAAATAAATAAATAAATTAAAAAAATAAAAGACAGAGTGGCAGATTGGATAAAAAAGCAAGAGTCTACAAGATGTGCCTACAAGAGACTCACCTTAGGGCAAAGGAAATATATAAATTGAAACTGAGGGGATGGAAAAAATTATTTCATGCCAATGACAAGACAGGAAAACAGGAGCTGCAATACTCCTATCAGACAAAATAGACTTTAAAATGAAGGCCATAAAAAAAGACAAAGAAGGACATTATTTAATGATAAAAGGATTAATGTAAGAAGAGAATATTATAATCATCAATATATATGCCCCTAATATAGGAGCACCTAATTACCTACAACAATTACTATCAGACATAAATAGAGAAATATGTGGGGATACAATCATAGTAAGAGACCTGAACACCCAAATATAGGAGCACCCAGATACATAAAACAAATACTAACAGACATAAAAAGAGAAACTGATGGGAAAACATAATGTAGGAGATCTTAACACCCCACTCACATCAATGGACAGATCCTCTAGACAGAAAATCAATAAGGCAACAGAGATCCTAAATGACACAACAGAAAAGTTAGACTTAGTTGATATTTTCAGAATATGACATCCCCAAAAATCAGAACATACATCCATTTCAAGTGCACATGGAAAATATTCCCAAGGATTGACCACACACTGGGGCACAACACTAACCTCAACAAATTTAACACTATAGAAATTATTTCAAGTATCTTCTCTGACTACAACGGCATGAAACTAGAAATCAACCACAGGAAAAGAAAAGAGAAAAAACTGACTACATCAAAACCAAATCACATGCTACTAAAAAACAAAGAAACAAACAAACAAAAACAGTGGATCAATGAGGAAATCAAAAGGGAAATTAAAAAATACCTCAAAACAAATTACAATGAAAATACAACCATTCAAAATCTATGGGATGCCACAAAAGCAGTTCTTACAGGGAAGTTCATAGAAAACAGAGGCCTTTCTCAGAAAAAAAGCTAAATTTCAAATCAACAACTTAACCTACCACTTCAAACAATTAGAAAAATAAGAACAAAGTTTAAGGTCAGTACAAGGAAGGAAATCAAAGATGAGAGAGGAAATCAGTAAAATAGAGAATTAAAAAACAACAGGAAAAAAAATCAATAAAACCAAGAGCAATAGTTTTGAAAGGGTGAACAAAATTGAGAAACGTTGGCCAGACTCATCAAGAAGAGCGAACCCAAATAAGCAAAGTAAGAAATGAAAAAGGAGAAATCACAACAGCTACTGCAGAAAGACAACATTATGTGCAGGGTGCCAGATCAATTTAAACATGCTGGACCAGGTCCCTCTGGAAGGACACAACAATGCTTTTGGAAGACATACATCCCTTCAATAGTGTTAGCATTCTGTACTGTATAGAGAAGTGTACTAAAAGATTTGCAACTCACCACCTTTTCCTGTGTATTTAAAAAAAGGCTGATAAAAATGATTCATGGTTGCTTCAACAGTTACATTGATTATACTAAGTGACTAATTCTGTAAAAAAATTTTTTTCTTTTTTTTTTAGGGCCTCACCCAACACACATGGAAGTTCCCAGGCTAGGGGTTAAATTGGAGACAGTTGCCAGCATACGCTACAGCAACATGGATTTGAGCCATGTCTATAAACTACGCTGCGGCTCAGGGCAACAGTGGATCACTAACCCCCTAAGCGGGGCAGGGGCCAGGGGTCAAACCCATTCCTCATGGATACTAGTTGGGCTGGTTACTGTTGAGTCACAATGGGAACTCCTAATTCTGTAAAATTATGTAGAAAGTGCAGATTAAAGGATATAAATAAAATCGATCACTACAAGATGGTCAATTTTAATGTAGTCATACACTAAATAACATATGGAAAGAATCTGATTTAGGTTTTGATTGAATCATCTATTCCTTCATTCAAATAACTCTGTATACCGCATGTATTAAGAATATAAAATACTTCTTAATGCCTCCTTAATACAAATAACTAACATTCCTTATTCCTAAGTGAAAAATAAGTTTGGCCACATAAAAGTCTAATAGCTTGATTATATTATTAACTAAAATGTTGGATGAAACGAGCAATTATAGGTCTGTCTCACATTCTTTCTTAGAATATTGTGACTTATAAATACCATAAATATCTTTATTTATGTAATATATTAATTAACTAAAATTCAGTATTGTATTTTGCCAGATAGATAGTGATTTGGTACCTACAACCATACAATGGATTATAGCACAATACTATATAACATCTTTATATTGCATTTAAACAGTGATCTGTAACCGGTTTATATAAAGTAACAGACTTTTTTTAGAAATTATACACTTAGGATAAGTGTGTACTAAGAAAAAATAATGGGATACATGATTTTCTATCATTGGTCTTTTTGATAATAAAGTTTACATATTTTCATAATTGTAAGGAGCATGTCTGGATATGACTTTACGTTTAATAATGACATTCAGGAGTTGCCATCATGGTGTAGCAGAAAAGAATTCAACTAGGAACCCTGAGGTTTCATGTTCAATCCCTGGCCTGGTTCAGTGAGTTAAGGATCTGGCATTGCCATGAGCTGTGGTGTAGGTTGCAGACACAGCTCAGATCTTGAGTTTCTGTGCCTGTGGTGTAGGCCAGCAGCTACAGCTCTGATTAGACCCGTATCCTGGGAACCTCTATATGCTGCAAGTGTGGCCTTTACAAAAAATGACATTCAGTAAATGATCTCTAAATTTTAATTTTCTATTATTTTCAAAGCTATTTCACGTCAGTGTTCAGAACTAATGTGAATTTGAATGCACTTAGTTTATTTTTCAAAGGAGATACAGAGTCAATATCAATATAGGAAATTTTATCAACATATCTCATAGAAAGAAAATAGAGTTTGAGAAAACAGAGCAACCAGAATCATCATTAAAAGTAAATTATTTTTAAGAAACTATTCCAGAAGCAGTGCACATTTACAAATTCCAGAAGTTCTATAGTTATAACCATTCCCCCAAATTACTGAGAAACAATGCAGGTAACAGTACTTACTAAAAGTTAAAAATCAATATAACAGATCAATTACAAAATCTGACCAAAGTTACTAACTGTGAAAATAACAATTTAAAAAGGCATCTGGCATATAGAGGCAACACTGTATTCTGTTAGCGGGCTCATAAATATTTCCAGAAAAACATTATTCTGAGAGCAGATGTGAATCTACCTGTAAAAAGATGGGGTGTCTCTTATGACTTGGCCGACTGCCATTACATACTAAAATTAACTCAGTCTTCTGAATACAGCCTACCAAATAATATCCTGATTTTATTTGGCTAACATGGCCTATAAAGAGAGACTGCACTAGCCAGAAATTGTTTGTCGGCATTTTCACACTGTATGTAAAAAATTAGAATTTTGAGGTATAACAATCAGTGCCAGGAAGTCTTCCTGAGGCCAGTCATCACTAAGTGATCATGCATACTAACAACTGCATCAATAAGATTATGATGATGAAACTAAAAGTGACTGAAGGCTTTACTGTGTGCTAGACACCATAGTGAGCATTTTCAGACTTTAAATTCACTATCTTATTTAGTCTACCCACACATTGTCCCTATAAGGTAGGTCCTTATATTGTTATTATATTATTGAATTATTATATCCATTTTTTTTCTGGTGGATAAATTAAGTTTCAAAGCAGTTAGGCCACTTGCTCAGGCTCTCTAGTAAGTAGTAGAATAGGAATGCAATTATAGATTCGACTGGCTTTGGAGCCTACGCCATCAGGCTTTATTTCACTGCTCCCAGAGAGAGCTATGCTATTCTAAGAATGACCTCACTAACCCATCGTTTTTGTTGAGTTTTTTTCTTCTGTTTTGTTTGTTTTTAAGATTTCCACAGTTAGTTTATTCGGGGCAAAAAAAAGACATGGTAGAAATTATATCTGGGATCTGGTGGGCCAATACATCGTCAGTCTAAAATGACTAAATCAGTGTTATGAACAGCAGTTTTAGGGAAAAGACAATCAAAAGGCACAAGGAGAGGCAATCTTTTGTTATATTTGAGTGTGGCAGAAGAGTAAAAGGCACTGAGCACCCCACCTGAGTTGTAGTTACTTTCTGAAAGTGAAGCACTTGAGACTTTGTGGATGTCAGTCTCCACAACCATTCATGTAGCTTAAAAAAAAAAAGAAAAAGAAAAAGAAAAAAACCAATGGCTCCATCTGTCTCCTGAGACATCGTAGCATGAGTTTCTACAGAAGCACTTTGCATTTAAAATGTTGACAATGTTCAGAAACATTATCTTTGAGTAAAAGGGTTAAAAGCCTTAAACACTATAGTGACCAACTTAAGGCAAGGAACATAAAAAATGTAGAATCAGTACCATGTGCAAGGTTGATGGATGATCCTGTGATTCAAAGTATTTGTTAATAAACGCATTATATAAAATTCTATTTTGAGACTCTTCTAATGAAAATCCAGCAAAGGACAGGAAATAGATAAATATGATTAGGTGCCCATGTTTTCAACTTCCTAACTCATATGATCCCATCAATTTTCCAGCTACAACTCCACCATACATGTTTCAAAATTTTGTTATTTCATGGGTCTCCTATCTGAACAGAATCGCTGAAGGAAATATTTATAGATCAAACTGTATATTCTCATCCAGTCATTTATTATTAAAAATACATATTTGGAGAGAAGAGACAATTTTGAATGAAAAAGAAATAGTATTAAATCTACCTCATTCTGGAATAAAGACTAACGAATAAAAATCAGGAGCTAATTCCCTAGGTTCAAGACAGAACCTGTTCCCAAATTCACCAATGCTGTACTTTGAGCTGAGTTAGGAAAATGTCACTGTTTATCAAGCAACATAATGGCTTGAAGTTAAAGGCATATCAGGTTGATCTATATTTAGAATTCCAAGAGGCACGGTGTTTTGATAAATATGATTTAACATAAATGATATCTTCCCACTAGCAGATTCAAATAGGATGATCCCATTCATAAAAGTTATCTGTAGCATCAGGTATACACATAATAAACCAAGAAATGGGGATGAACTAGGTCTCAACTTCAAGAAAGTCAGAATTCATCTGGTAATAAGACATATGTATATAACAGAAAAATAGAATACATATAATAATAAATTAAATATTCAAATGAAAGATAGAAAATGGCTAGGAAGGGAGATAATGTGATACAAATCTAAAAATAAGTAATAACTTCATAACCAAAGAAATTGGTCAATTCAGGAAAAAGGTAATGATATAAGTAAAGTACAAACAAGTACATATAACACTGCTCACATACCACCATATATCAGGAATTAAGCTACCACAGTATGTTCACACTATTTCACTTAGTCTCATCAAAAACTGACAAGCATGTATTATAATGTCCATTTTATTCCTGAGTAAACTTAGATTCAGACAATGTTACTTTCCTAAGTCATACCTGTAATAGCTAATAGGTAATAAATTATATCCTAGAGGTAAAATGGCAATTTGGATAAATGCATATTGTATAAGACAAGGAAATAAAGATTTTCAGAAAAAATTGGTACAGCAGAGGGGATAAAGTCATGTGTCTGCTCAGAAACACTTGGTCTCAAACTCTGGCTCCATTAGACCTTAACTATCTTGGTAGATACGCATAATTATAAATGTTAAATTACATGTAAATATATATGTATTTATGATTTGTAATATCACTTTTAATGTAAAGCTTAATGGATATAAAATATAAGCATATTTTATTAAAAATTTTTACTAAAGATAATTGACTTAATTAAACATTAAGAAGCAGATGATCATTGTTTAAGGATTACAGTTAAAATTTGGTACTATACAGAAAAGGGAACCCTCCTGCACTGTTGGTGGGAATGTCAACTGGTACAGCCACTATGGAGAACAGTTTGGAGATACCTTAGAAATCTATCCATAGAACTTTCATATGACCCCGCAATCCCACTCTTGGGCATCTATCCGGACAAAACTCTACTTAAAAGAGACACGTGCATCCGCATGTTCATTGCAACTCTATTCACAATAGCCAGGACATGGAAACAACCCAAATGTCCATCGACAGATGATTGGATTCGGAAGATGTGGTATATATACACAATGGAATACTACTCAGCCATAAAAAAGAATGACATAATGCCATTTGCAGCAACATGGATGGAACTAGAGAATCTCATATTGAGTGAAATGAGCCAGAAAGACAAAGACAAATACCATATGATATCACTTATAACTGGAATCTAATATCCAGCACAAATGAACATCTCCTCAGAAAAGAAAATCATGGACTTGGAGAAAAGACCTGTGGCTGCCTGATGGGAGAGGGAGGGATCGGGAGCTTGGGCTTCTCAGACACAACTTAGAATAGATTTAAAAGGAGATCCTGCTGAATAGCATTGAGAACTTTGTCTGGATTCTCATGCTGCAACAGAACAAAGGGTGGGGAAAAAATGTAATTGTAATGTATACATGTAAGGATAACTTGATCCCCTTGCTGTACAGTGGGAAAATAAAATAAAAAAAAATGGTACTATACAGTTTTTCCTTTGACTTTGATGCACTAAAAGATACAGAAATATTCTTGGGTATAAATACAATTATATTCTTGTACAAAGAAAATGTGCTGTACTATATCAACTCTTTCAGGATCATGGATAACAAGATCATCACCTAAATGTAGAGGCGTATTAGCACACTTTGGGCTATACTACAGAACAAAGATCCCCAACATCTCAGTGACTTAAAATTACAATATTTCCTTTCTTGCTGATGAAAATACAATCTGCTGACTCCATAGCAACTGGCTTCCATGGCAGTTCAGGCTGATAGATGTTTCACCATGCTGCAGTTCCCTGATGTGCATCATAAGGTTCCCTGTCAAAAAAGTCTGGGAAGGAGACTGCTAGATGTCTTTTACTGAGAGCAACTCAGAATTCCTTTCTATTCAGGGCCCTCTGATCTTACCCAAGAGAAAGGAAGTGGAAGGAATTTCATCCTTGTGGTAGAGAGAATCATCAAATAACCAAGTGGGAAGTGGTATCAGAAGCCTATTGCAGAGTAAAAGGAGAACAAATCTGAAGCTTAGAAAGCATGGAACATGTTTGACATCATCACCCGGAAACAGGGAAGTCAAAACAAGCCAATCAAAAGCATGATCAACTAGGACTGAAGTTGGGATCAATTAGGGATCATAGATTTATGACAGTTTCAGTTTTTTGTTTTTTGGTGTTTTTCGTCTCTTTTTGCCTTTTCTAGGGCCCCTCCCTCGGCATACGGAGATTCCCAGGTTAGGGGTGGAATCAGAGCTGTAGCCGCCGGCCTACGCCAGAGCCACAACAATGCAGGATCCTAGCCGCGTCTGCAACCTACACCACAGCTCATGGCAATGCCGGATCCTTAACCCAGTGAGCAAGGCCAGGGATCGAACCCACAACCTCATGGTTCCTAGTAGGATTCGTTAACCACTGCACCATGACAGGAACTCCGATAGTTTCAGTTCTTGTGTGATTTTGAATTTAGAATGTATAATTGGAAAGACTATGAACTGACACACAGTTGAGAATCAAGGGGGAGAAAATTACATTGCAATTACAGGGAAAATTTAAATAATTTTCTTAGAAAATACTGAGTCTAGGCTAAAAGCCAAGAGAAGGAAGCCAAAAGGGTCTAAAAGCCTGGGCCAAGTAGATTTCAGCGGTGACTGCTGCTATAGGTGCCTGGACATATGAGTAGGCAAATTACAATAAAGCAATAAAAGCCATTTTTGGCATCAGCATCTTTTTCTGACCAAAGGTCAATTGCATCTCTGAACTCTTAAATTTAGAAATAAAATTGTTCCATTGGATGAATGGACAGTGATAAAGAAGATGTGTACTCATTGCCTATCCATATGAGCCTAAAAATGACCTTTTGCTAAAACTGCCTCTCTTGAGTAATGTCTTACTTTTTGCAATGACAGGCTGCCTCATTCTGTACTGGGGATGTATTTATGGTACTACTTCAAAGACCACTAAAAAAGGAACAAATCACACTAGAAGTTGATGTTCACATGTCTAGGATTAATTTTTGCTATCTGTGTGTTAGCCTGTAACATATAAAACCAATAACAATTATATAAGTAAAAGGAAGAAAAGCCTGATAGTCTCAGTCATTATGAAGAAGCTAGGGAAGAGTAATTTGTACCAGTGATGGGGCTATTTGGCCTCCATTCTGTTGAAAGGAATGGCTTCCATAGATTCACCTGAATTGTGATCTTAATCATGCAAAACCACTTATGTTAATTGTCACTGCTATTTGTTAACAAAAAGGTGTTCATTAAAAATATTGACTCGTGTTTGATGATTATGTTTTCAGATTAAAAAAAAACTACTATTTATACAAGAGAATGTTAGATATTTTAGGAAAGTATTTGTAGTGTCAGATCACTAATGTGTCATTGAAAATGTACTTTTGGTTTTTAAAAATCATAAGTATTTAATCTTGAGTTTTAAAGCTTTGATTTTGGGTTTCTACCCTACCCTACTTGAAACTTCCTCAAGAGCTATCTCATTTGCAGCCATATCAGCATTTAAGCTATTAAATATTTTGTATATTGTAAGCATTTCTGAGGTTTGGCATCTCATTTCACTACTAGGTATTTGGTGATTCAAGCTAAATTCAATATCATTAATTTGTGAGTATTTCTGCTTGATCCTTCCACTGGCCCCAGTCTGCTCAATATTTGAAATAAAATCCTATACACACCTCTAGGTCATCTGTATACTACAAATATGATATCAAAAAATAATGAAACAACAAAATTATCACATGAATTATTTTCATTAAAGTTGACCTTGAAGGACAATTATTATTTAATATTTAGAAAAACATAACGAAGAATGTAAAATTTGCCCTGTGACATTTTTCTAGGAAGTCTTCAGTAAACAGATGTTCTAAAGGTAGAATATGGATCAAGGATTAGTGTGTCTTCCTCTCCATCCTGTTTTCTTCTCTTAGCTGAAAACACTTCCTATTTTCTCTCTCTAGCCTTTATCACATAATTGATACTAAACAAATATTTAATAAACAATCACAATAATTAATCAGAATTAAGCAATTCTGACAGACATCTTTCTGCATATCAGTAACCAAAAGGCATTTTTAAAACATTAAATTCATGCTGAAAAAACATTTTCATTCTACATTTTAGTATACACTAACAATACCATACATTCTTTTTGCTTCTATCATAAAGTAGTTGTGTTTTATAAACTATAGGTGTTAGAGTTTTTAATAATATTCATTTATAATATTATATTTGAACTTTATTAAAATCCACAGCTTCACCTTCTTGCTTTCCCTTAATAAGTATTGAATTTTTTTAAGTCTCATTTATCCTTCTATTTTTATTATCTATCATGCTGAACAGGTAAGTGATACAACATATTTCTGTTTAATGTAAAAAATGAAAGAACAAATGAATATACTAAGGACACTTACATGGTCATTTGAAGTAGCTGCAAATAGGAGACAGGATTGGTGAATTTTGAAATAAAATCTGTTGCTAAAGAGGGGGTAATGCAAAGTCATATACACTTTTCATGGTATAGAGTAATCCTTGTAAGGCCTACAAGTAACTAACACACACTTCCAACAAAATTGGGGAATCAAGCATTTTCAGATAATTTATATGAGTAAATGGATTATTAGCAGCAATCCCTTTTAAAGGTAGTTGTGAAGATAGTTGATTACAATTTTTAATAGGTTTTGCTCTTTTTCATTGTTATTAAAATGGCAGGCAACACTTTCAAAAATGGCTTACCTTAAATAAAAAAAATTGTAAATCTTTCCAATAACTTTAGCTGCCCAGAAATTCTGTTCTATGAAAATATTGAAGAGATTTGAAGGAGAAAATCTTTTAAGGAAATGTAAAGTCTTAGTTATTAAGACAAGGTATAGGAGAGTGATTTTTCTATGGTTCATGACAATGAACTTTGCAAACTTGTCTGCCTATCGGGGTTCCAATGTCTTACTAGGCTCTCATGGTCTCCTCAGTCAAGAGACCACAAATGCTAGGTTTCCCTATAGGCCTATTTGCCATTGTTTCCTTTTGAATTTTGGATTCCTCCAGGGGAAAATGTCCCCCAAAATGTTTATGCTCCTTTGTTTCTTCTTTTATAGTGTCTGAGGGTGCTTGAGGAAGCTCCCCAAGAACTGCCCAAATTAAAATATCCTTTAAGAAAAATAAATTATCACTAAGATTCCTCCTATACACACACACACCAACACACTAGAGATCATATTCAGGACACACCAGGGATTTGTTTCCAGCATATTATTTATGACATATTATCCTTCTCTTATTTATAAGACATCAGAAAATTATAAGTAAGGCAAGAACTAAGTTTAGATTCTAAGAACACAAAGCAAGATTATTCATGGATGCAATATTTACACAGTGATACTGATGTTTGTGAAAATAGCATCATTTATATTGTGTTAAACCACAAAGCGTGTCATAGTTTCATATGTTAACTCATATCATATGCAGAGCATTAAGAGTTAACAGCTCTAGGCCAGGTCTAAGTCAGTATTATATTCACACATCTTGGCTTTTCTTTTTTTTTTTCCAAAATCAATATCTGCAAATAATAAATGAGATCCCAGAGGGTTGAGTTAAGCTCCAACCACCACAGAGCAACTCTGCAATTGGTCATTGACTCAATAATGCAGGTGAGTGCCACACTATAGAACATCTTTAGCACACTGTAATAGAAAATTAATAGCTTTCAAATCAGCACTAGGGTTACCCTAAGGATTCCTTAATAGCTTGAGTTAGAACAATCACCCAACTCCAAGACGTATAAAACGCCGTAAAATCTGAGAAAGATACCAAAGCTTAAACATCATGCTTAATTTGTTACATGCACACTGTTTCCTACTCAGACAACAAAAGGCTAATGATATAAAAGTGTCAGGTGGAGAGCAATGTCTAATAAGCCGCACTGCAGTGGTGTCCATAGTGTTGGTATGAAGTTCATAAATCACTGTACAGAGAACTCCACATCAGAAAAAGGAATCTGTGTGTTGTGAATATTCTTAGAATTAGTAATGTATTAGTAATAACCTAAAGATGCTACACATGTCCTCATATCATCTTAATACTTACACAGGTCATAGTTTCCCCATGGGAAGCGAAAGCTTTGTTTATTTCCTACGTCATGTGACCCTTTTCTCCATGGAGTCCAGATTGATACCCTGACTGTAGGTTTGCAAACTAAATTCAAGGAGAACATAAAAAAAAAAATACAGGGTGGCTTTCTAATTTACATATACATTAGCTTACTGAGCTGACTTTCTGTTTAGTAGCAATGACTGAAAAAGCACTCAGTCAAGATCTGGATCCCTACCATCCTAATGTGATGTCAGAAAACTTGTGAGCTGCATAGAAGAAAATCTCCTATAAGGAGACGATAGCATGTGATAGAATATCAATTATTCATTTATCCATTTTTTCAGTGCTAGAGAAATCTATGGATGCAGAGGGCCCAAAAATAAGACTCAGAGGTTTCACTGCTACAATGAAAGAAATGAGCATTTTAAAGACAGGCAGAGAGTAAACAAAGTAATTCTAAGCTTTATCAAGTTATTTTGTTTCCTTCCATTATTTGATATTTTAAAAACAGATCAGTTCCTATCCTTACAAAAGAGCTTCCTTTTACCTCAAAATCCACAAATGATTAAGTCAGATTGTTGAAGGGGCAGATTCATTTCCTAATGCCTCTTGTCAAGTCAAGTATGTGGCTTAAATGACTACTTAGGGATGTTGGATATCCACATTTTAATAACTATCTCAGGCTCTAAGGTTGGCAATCAGTCTTCAGTTCATAACCAAAAGCAAAACCAAACAAGACAAATCCATAATAGCAAATATTCCTGATAAAGCATATACACTGAGGAAAGTAGATACTTACCCATAGGCTGCCAACATCCAGTCATTAGCTACAGCTAAAAGCATATGACTTTTCCCCGCAGGCTACTTGTCTTTTACTTTTCAAAGGAGTTTCATCACCAAATTTAGCACTATCTGCAAAGATTTGGGGTAGCAAGAAAAAAAAATCTTCTTTCATGTTTTTTTCTTCGAGTTCTTTCGCTCACTGGCTTGTGCCCCGCACACAAAATGGCACCTTTCTTTCAATGCGGAAGCAGGCTTTATATACCAGGCATGTGTATGTGAGTATGCCACACACACACACACACACACACACAAAACAGTTCCTTATCATGCGCTTGTTAGCTTGTCCAATCTATGGCAATCACTTCAGTCCCAGGGGTTGAAAGACACAAGACGCAGGGAAAAAGGGAAGCAAAAGCTGAAGAAAGATCAATACTGCACAGTGAAACAAGAAGTGTAGGCTATTTACTTTTCATTGATCTGATGATGCAGGAGAAACACCTCAAACTGGCATTAAATTGAAGGAATACATCTTCTGTGTTTTTTCACCTCAAGGTCAGGAAGGAACGAAAAAGAAATTAGAACAGAAACTAATCACAAGAGTACAATAAAACTATTAATCCACATTATGAACCTACATAGTAACATAATTAAATTTCAGGTTGAATGAGATTCATAATAAAGCAGATACTGTAGGGTTTTTGGTTTGTTTTATTTAAGTTGTTTTAACTTGTACCTAGAACAGCTCCAAAACATACAACTGTATACGAGGACTGAATTGGACCAACATTTAATGCCTGGCTAGAGGCATGGCATTATTTTGCAATAATCTCAGGAAATAATTAGACATAGGCTCTATTTCAGCCACAGAGAAAGTAAAGATTCTATAAAAGAGATCACAAATGGTTTTCAATAGAGTTGATCCTAAAACTCTGTGCTATTTTTCTTCAGGTTAGAAAACTTTAATATATTTAGATAAAGTAGATTTCAATATATTCAAATAAGCAATAGACTAAAACATTTAAAACCCCTATAGTGATATGATGTGACCAGACCTAAGAGAGACTGCTTATAATTCTTTGGTATCAATGTTATATGAAGAAAATCTGAACTTTTATTGATGTATCTGTTCATTCCTTCACATCAGTTTCTGTGGGGTTACCATATGCACACATATATACACAGATACATATTTTTACTATGCATTTTAAGAATATTCTGGCTTTATCTGTCAAAATTTTATCATTACAGAAGCCAAGATAGTGAAATTAAATTGTAAAGTTCATCTTTTGTGTATCTTCTAAAGATTTTTTTGCTTTGTGGTTACCTTGAGGCTTACATAAAACATAGTTATAATAATCCATCCTAAACTGATAAATTAACTCTATTTTAAAATTGAAGTGCAGTTGATTTATAATCTTGTGTTATTTTCTGGTGTTCAACAAAGGGGAAGATGGGGAGAGGGATAAATTAGGAGGTTGGGGTTAGCAGATATAAACTTCTATATATAAAATAGGTAAACTACAAGTTCCTACTTTATAGCACAGGGAAGTATATTTGCTAGCTTGTAATAAGCTATAATGGAAAAGAATTTGAAAAATTTATGTATAGCTGATAAATTAACCTTGATCCCATGCAAAAACTCTATCCTTTTTCTCCCCTCTCCCTCATTTTGTGTCTTGATGTCACAATTTAAATCTTTTTATATTTTGTATCCATTAACAAATTACTGTAGCTACAGTTAATATTTTTGTCTTTTAATTTTATACTAAAGTGATTTACAGACCCCTAGTACAGTATTAAAATATTCCATATGTGACTATATACTTATGGTTTCATATCTATACTTTATGTTTTCATGTCACTAGCATCCTTTCATTTCATTTCAATTTAAAGAATTCTTATAGCATTTCTTAAGGCAAATTCAATGACAAGCATAAATCCCTCAGCTTTTATTCACCTGGGAAAATCTTTTTCTCCTTCATTGCTGAAGGACAGTTCTGCCAGGTAAAGTATTCTTGGTTGATGCTTTGTTTGTTTGTTGTCCCCCTCTCATAACTTTCAATATATTACCCCATTTTCTCCTGGACTGTAGGGTTTCTGCTAAAAAACCCACTGATAGCCTATGTGGCTCCCTTGTATGAAATATAAAGTTGTTCTTTTTATCTCATTCTTTTATCTTTTTAAGATTTTTTTAAGATTTCTCTCAGTCAAATCTTCTTTTGATTTAATCTATATGGAGGTCTGTAAGTTTCATGTACCCAGGTATGGAAAGATTTCAGTGTGGTAAATATTTCACAATGTATACATATGTCAATCCTTCATATGGTGTAATTTAAATATATATAGTTTTATTTGTCAATGTTGCCTCATTAAAGTTGGGGAAAAATAAAAATAATTCAGATGATGGAAATAAAATTTAACAATTTTACCTTTAATCATCTAAGACAAGTATTTGTTCTCTTAATTCTGAATTCATGTGTTTTAACAATTATGATTCATGGACTCTTCACAAACAATCCTGCTTGCAATTTGCTAAATGAGGATCTTAGCCTTTTTAGAAGAAATAAATGACAAGAACTCAGGGTGAGGCATGGCAACTATAAAATTTTGCTGAAAAGACATTGTTCTTGCCTCCTGTTAGTCTTGGCACCATTCTCATCAAGTTTGCTACAAATTTGTTTTAAGTTTAAAATTTTTACTGTAATAGTTATTACATTTTCTTTGATTTGGAGCCAAAGATGAAACAGTTCCTAAAATTGATTTTATTAGGTGAAACTATGAGTGAAGTTGTACCTCAACTTTCTCTAAAATGTCGCCATAATTTTCCTGTATAGTGCTGTAGTACATGATATTTTTGCCAGTATTACATCTTAATGCCAAGGCTTTCATGTTATATCTAAAAATTCTAAAGGCATTTAATTTTAATTTCTCAATTTATTCATTTCTAGAGAGTCTACCATTTTGTGTCTATTTTAAATATAAATTGAATTTTTAAATTTTGAAATAATTCATCACTGCTGAGTATTTGAAATATGAACAAGTCTAGAAACAAATAATTATAGAGATGCATATTCATGAAAGCTATATATATGTAAAAATAAGCCAATACGCCTTATTTGCTATGAGTAGTTCGAGCATTCCTTTTGTATGTGGAATTGTCTTTGAAAATATATTTCATCATTTCCTACAAAATCTTAATTTTGTACCTACTCCATTACAAGGAGATTTCTTATGTATTCAGATACGTTTTAAAAAGCTACACATTCTTTACACTATCATTCAAACTTTCATTTAAATATTTTAAATTTATCAAAATTTAGAGTAGTAGTTGAACAGATCTGAAGAGAAACTTCTATGAAATTTTTAAATTAAAGACATGGGACTTACTTTACTCTAAAGCTCTGCTTACTTGGAAACTAATTATGCAATGGCCTCATACAAAATAAACATTTTTGTATTCAAATATTTTTTTAATACAACTTCACTTTAAATTGAACAGCTTTGTGTATATGTCAGTATTTTGCCTGTTTGGCACAAGTCCAGACATCCTCTCTACTAGGTCAATCTGCTGAGTATGCCTGCCAGGAAGCAATTTTTGGGGAAGAAACAAACTTGATGTAGTCAGAGCAACAAGGATGGTACCAGTCAGACATGCCCAATCCAGACTCATTCACAGAAACGAAGGCTAATCATCATCAGCAGAAAGGGCAAAGTGGCAGAACCAGTGTTACAATGACTTCTTAGATGGAATGTGTTGGAAAGTTGTCATTTCACCATAAATTCTACATATTATAATTAATTTGGTGGCAAGGTAACAAGGTTTTGTTACATAATCATCAAAAATTGTTCAATGTTTGAATCTTGAGTTAAAGGAAATTAGCATTCTATTTATGCAATTTAAATTCCCATCTTTATTTCTCAAACATCTTCCCTACATATTTGATAGGTTTCAAATAATCTGTTTAAGTTTTGTTATCTCAATTTTCCTAGAAAATATTTTAAAATTTGAGTTTTTTTTACTTTTGAAAAAAACTTGAAATATTTTAAAAGGATCTAAGATTAATTTATTATACTGAATGAATTTACTGATACAAAAGTATTTTACAGTTATGTTTATTATTCTTAATCCCCACATGCTTTGTAAGGTTTCTTGATTTATGATGACCTGTTTTAAGCATATTAAAATATTAAAATACCTATAAGAATATAATTATTTCTTTTAACAAAATTACCAGGAAATATGAATTGAAATTAATTATAGATTAACATTTTGGGTTAAGATGAGGATCATTTGTTACATTTCCTCACATGACATAGACCATGATACTAATTCTTGGTCATATGCAATCACCTAACCAAAGTACTGTGCATGTCAATTAATTTCACATACATCACAGGATCTTTGGACAGTACGAGTTGTTGGAGGTCACTTTGCTGACCTGGTTAGAACCTTCATGCAATAAGGAATTAGGAGGCTTTTTAGAGGAAAAAGCATTAGGAAGTAGCATTACTAAATTTAACCTTTCACATGGTGGCATATATTCCCTAGATATCATTCTTGCCCTCATTTTGAACAACACTAATTAACAATAATATCCTTCAATGGAGGATTTTTGCATATATTTCTACTTTCTATTCCTAACCTATGCTTTTGAACTCCCTAAATCTCATCTACATCTGCCCATAATCATGTCATAATTTGCTGTGAAAATGAAATATTCATTAAGTTCTCACAAGAAAATAGTGTGAGTCTAGTTTGTGTTTAAAGAAACAAAAAAGACATTCTATGGCTTTAAAATGCATAATGACATCATGAAACAAAAGAAGCCATTTAAAAAAAAAAGGGAGAAAAGACAAAACTCCTAACTACAGACATTTTAAATGTTATGTAATTATTATTTATTATACATTTTTCAAAGTTTTTATAATCATTCCATTAAAGCTGTTCATATCAGCTCATCCCAAACCAGCAGGCAGATTATTTAGTAAGGGGAAATTTTAGTCCTAATAATTCATCGCTGGATTTCTGTTCAAAGTTCTAGGAAATTGCTCATTATCTTTCATTGCTTAAAATCTCCGTAAAAAGGATTGAATAAAAATGCACTTTTTGTAATTTAGCATTTCCATATTTTCTATTTAAACATTGACATGTATCTTTTTGAGGGATTCATCTTGACATGCCTGTCAAGCTTGCCTTCTCCATTTTTAGTAGGATGAATAATAGGTGATAAAGGTTGATTAGAAATGAACCTGAAGATTTATTAAAATTTTTATTCCTTTGATACATAAGCATGCAACATAACTTTTTTTTTTGTCATTAAGAAGTCACATGAAGGGACTGGATGAAACATATGATGATCTTCAAAGTAAGGTGGTCTTTTTCAAAATAAATACATATGAAATTGTAAATTCACTATCCATTAAATATTTTTCTTTTGTAATTAGGAAATAAATTTTGCCTTTACAAATTAGTCTTTTGAATTTAATGTTACTGGAGTAGAGTTGATTTACAATAAAAGTCTTAATTTGGACAGTTTTATAATAATCAAGGGATATTTATAACCACTGAAAACTATTACATGAATTCAGAATTTATTAGAATTTATTTCTAATTCTTGACTATTTATTAATGAGAGCCCAGATGTTAATGAGAGCCCAGATATTAATAAATATATCTAAAATTTTAATGACCAAATTTTTAAGTATATCAATGAAATCTGTTTCTTCCTCCTGTAAGCATTTTATTTGACCCTTTAACTGAAGAAACACTGTTGCTTCTAGAAGCTAGGTCCCTATGATATTTTTCTTAGTGCCTAACTGGAAGGCAGTCATCAAGCTGCTGGGCGCTGAAATGTCAACCCCAAAAGAAATCTATTTTTATCCTGATATAAGTGAAGCCATGCAACTGTACCCTGACTTCCAGCTAATGGGAAATAATATGCTCCTAAATCTGGAGTTAGATGCTGCAGAGGCTATTGAACTGGACAGAAAATAGAGTAAGAATATTCTTACTTCTGACAGAAAAAGGCAGCAATGATAATGGAGGTGATAGACTGATGGTAAGAGGATAAAGGTCAGAAAAATTACAGACCAAAGAACTTTAAAGGAAAGCTTTTTTAAAAATAAGTAAGACTAATATTCAATTGAGGTTTGCATTGCTGCAATACACACCTACTTTGTCCCCAAACTCTCAGTTAATTCTGCCATTTAAATAACTGCTGACAGAGAGGGAGAGGAAGGAAGAGAGGGGGATAGAAGGAGATACACTATATTTATAAGCCATGGTAAGATAAGATATTTCACATAATGTTCAAGAGAGTGAAGAAAAAGGACAGCAAAATGGAACTGAAAATTCATAAAGAAATTCTACTGTGCCAGTATGAAGCTGGTAAGTACAAAGTTTCAAGTCTATTTTAATGTAGGCCTTCATAGACTGACTGACAGCAACTAACATCTAGAATGAAGAAATGTCCTAAATATCTAGAGTCAATAGTTGATGGTATTCAATTTCAATTTTATTCATGTGAGGCAGTCATACTCACATGATACCTTTGCCTCTACTTTCGAAGGATACTAATTTCCCTTTCAAAAGGTAGGACGTAACAAATCAGCAAAGGCGGAGTTCCCATCATGGTGCAGCGGAAACAAATCCAACTAGGAACCATGAGGTTGCGGGTTTGATCCCTGGCCTCAGTGGGTTAAGGATCCAGCATTGCCATGAGTTGTGGTGTAGGTCACAGATGTGGCTCTGATCCGTGTTGCTGTGGCTCTGGCATAGGCCAGCAACTGTAGCTCTGATTCGCCCCCTAGCCTGAGAACATCAGTATGCTGCAGGTGCAGCCCTAAAAAAGGACCAAAAAAAAAAAAAATCAGCAAATGCAGGCAATGAGAAAAGATATAGCCCATTCACATCATCCAGTCTTCTCTCCTGGCGCACAAGAGGATAATACTGCTTGCCCCTTTACAGACAGCCAGAATCATATGACAAGTGATCAGTTCTGGCCACTGGGTTCTCTTTCTTTCTCGTAACAACAATGGATGGTTGGAACTATAAAATGGTAGGGACTTCAGTCACCCTAGATTACTTAGTTGTTTATATAAGACTATTTCCTTGGAAACTCATCTAGGCCTGCAACAGATTCTGCATAAACAAGAAATCAATGTTCTTTTAAGGCACTGAAATTTTAAGGTAGGTTTTATTGTAGCATACTTCAGCTTATCTTAATACAGAAGTTAATCCCAGAAGTTGGAGTTTTCTGAAACAAGTAATTCTCAAATTGAAATCTATGGTCTTGCTTTACTGATAGGTTGAGGAAAACACTGACAATTTTTCATCTGGAAATAAGGTGATATTTCTGCTGCATGGGGTGACAAAACAAGATTTGGAACCTAGATGATAAACCTAATGAATTTGTAATCCTAAAAAAGAAGTTTAGAAAACTGACTGTTACTCATCTGAGTTAATTGCTGTTATTTGTTTTTGACAGGAGATTATTTAAAATTTAGTAAATTCTGATAATAATTGGCTAATTGGCAGGTTAAAATGAAAGAAAATGGAGACATTCAAGAAATTTTGTTATCTGTAATATATGACAAACCAAGTGCTTTAAGACAACACTAGGAGACAAAATTGAGCAAGCATTAAATGACAAAGATAATTAAAATTCAGTTTTGCAATTAAGGGGAAACTAAGATTGAGCTTCCATACTTTCTGTTAAGATTTTTCAAAAATTATGGAGACTCCAGGCAAAGATCATATTATAAATGTAGTAAACAGCAATTCTTTTTACATGATAAAATAACTCAGAGGAAATTTCCTTTTAAGAATTGATAGTTATTAAACAAGAAGCCTACTAAATTTTAAAAGAAATGCACTGCCAAAGAAACTAAACATGGACAAAAACTACTTAGGCTTAAAACACAGCTAGTTTCTCAAACTTCTAAGAGCAGGAATAGTCTGAGAAAGCTGTCCAGCCTCCAAAATGACATGGTTTTGATTTCCTACTTGAAGATGTGACTAAGAAGCAAAATGGAAAAGAAAAATCTGAGAAGAGTCAACAGTCATGAAGAAAAATGAAGAGAATTCCTCATAGAGGGCAAAAAAATATGTATTGCCTTCAAATCAAGCAATAAATCTCAGCATTTTCAGAAGAAAAGAGTAAGACAAAGAGGTATAGTAACAGAAAAATATCTATTTCAGGACTTTTTTTTTTACCTGTTTGCTTGTTTACATCCAAACCTGCAGCATATGGAAGTTCCCAGGCTATCAGTCAAATCAGAGCTGCAGCTTTAGTTCAACACCATAGCCACAGCAATACCAGGTCCAAGCCACACCTGAAACCTACAGCACAGCATGTGACAACACTGAATCCTTAACCCACTGAGGAAGGCCAGGGATTGAACCCACATCCTCATTGAGACTATATTGGGTTCTTCACCCACTGAACCACAACAGGAACTCCTATTTCAAAACTATTTAAATATGACTCTTAATTAGTATTCACTAAGTCTAGAAAATGTAGAATTAGAAATGTAGTTAAATATTTATATGAGGGAAAGTTTGTTTAATGTAAATAGTTTTTAAGAAAGTTAACTTAGGGGTTCTAGCTATGGCTGAGCGGTTAATAAACCTGACTAGTGTCCAAGAGGATGCAGATTTGATCCCTGGCCATGCTCAGTGGGTTGAGGATCAGCTGTTGCCATGGGCTGTGGTACAGGTTGCAGTCATGGCTAGGATCTGGCGTTGCTGTGGTTGTGCTGTAGGCAGCAGCTACAGTTCTGATTCCACCTCTAGGCTAAGAACCTCCATATGCCACAGGTCTGGTCCTAAAAGGACCAAAAAAAAAAAAAATTAAAAAAAAATTTATTTGCACCATTTTTGAAAAATTTTCAAAGGCCAAGTCAAAATTAGAGAAAGCAGGTAAATAAAGTTATTAGTTCTGAGACCTGACAAACATTCCTATTCAGTGTTCTTTGGCTAATAAAAATCCCAATTAGAATTGAAGGATCTCATAGAGGGATTATTTGGCTAGTTATAAGGCAGACTAAAAGTGAGAGAGAGAAAGCCCATTACCATCTCTATTGTGTGAGGGACAGGGCTGAGTATGCTCCACCTGTGAGATATGACTTTCCTTAGGCAATTCAGAAACTCCTGAATTTCTGCAGAGTGGAGTTAAAGTTATCTGGACCACTTGTAATGTATATTACAGGTTCAAAGAAAAGGTGAGCACCTTGGGGAGATAACCAAAGAGGATATGGAGATTGAGGGGATAGAGGAGAAGGGGAGAAACAGAAGACAAACAGTGATTAGTTAAATCTAAATGATTGTAGATTTAAAAGAGGAACTTATCAGAGAAGTTTGGGTGAATTGAGTGGAATTAAAGAAAATTCTCTAGAACCCTAATTCCATGAATACTTTACAATTTAGAACATGACGAATAAGTAATAATTGATCTTTTAGCTCATTATTCTACATTTCTTATTTCTACTATCTGTCATTGTCAATGCAGGAGTTTGGGTCACTGCTGTTGTGTAGGTTCAGTCACTGGCCTGAGAACTTACACATGCCTTGGGAATGGCTTAAAAAATTAATTAATTAAAGTTCTCTAGTGGCACAGTGGATTAAGGATCTGGGATTATCATTATAGTGTCTCAGATTGCTTCAGTGGTGCAGGTTCAATCCCTGGCCAGGTAACTTCCATGTGATGTGGGTACAGAAAAACAAACATACAAATTAACTACTTAGGAAAACTTTCATATGAAAATTTTCCCCTCTCAAAATGTGACTAATTCTACAGGTAACATATGAATCTGTAACTAAGTAATTCGTAAAAGAAAGTTTGGTATATTACAAGATGCAATTAAGGGAATATGGATACAAAATTTTTGCTATTTTTATCTCCAACATGATTGGGCAGCCATAATTGTGACTGTATTTAAATTTATCACAAAGATGGGATGAATGCAGACAGAATGATAAACAACTTATTTCAAATACGGTTCAGACTAGAATATAATTATCTCTAGCCCTAGAAAGCAAGAATTGAGTTAGAAGCTTTGTAGCAGATAAAACTGTATAGAAAAGAAAGCTCAAAGCTTAAGAGAATTTTCAGGCAGACTTAGAGAATACGAATTGTGACAGATATGGATAGTTGCCCACATAATGCCCATTCTAACATGCCTAATAACAAAACCACCATTTCACTTGCAGCAGCTTGGTGCCCAGTTAAATAATGCTTTCTCTTCCCGATTTTATCTACAGTATCCATGTGATATGTTGCTTGATTCCCTAACAAGAATTTCTCCTTCCGATCTACACTTTTCAATAGATTTCTACTTGGCTTATGGAGAAATCCTGAATATGAAGCAGAAGTGTACCTATCCTAACAGAGGCCCCACCTGACAGACCGTATAAACTACCAGAGGTGTGAGTAAATAGACCTTCAGATGAATTTATCGCTCAGTAGAGGAGTCCTCCAGCTGAGGTCCCAGACATTGTAAAGCAAAAACAGGCTATACCCTCTATGCCCTGTCTGATTTTCTGACTCATAGAAGTTACAATCATAATGCAATATTACCTTTGGAATAATTTCTTACATGGTCACAGTAACTATAATAGTAAGTTGTTAAGTATACGAATTATTCTTAAAAATACAAATTTGGTATATAGAAAATTTTAAAGGCTCTAAAGAAATCAACCAATATTTAATATGTCTTTAGAAAACCTATTCACGAGAAAAGTCCCTATCTAGGTTAAACATTTGAAAGCTCTGACATAATGCGTTAAAATATTGCTGTTGATGTATTTAAATTGTCCTGAAGCTATACGATATTATGTGGATTTAAAATCTACAATTTCAAAGTAAGAGGTCTGTCTCATTAAATTAAAAAGTGCTTCCGGGTAATGGTACTCATGTGAACAAACCATTTTTGATATAGCAAATCTGAAGGACTATGCAGAGAAATTAAATTCATAAAGTATTTTAAGTATTTGAGGAAAAATGTTGTTATACCATGTTTTCAAATAATCTTCATATGAGATTTCACTAATTATAGTTGCAAAGAAAGATAGATCAAGAAGTAGCATTTCCACAAGCTCTGTAGAATGTACTATTTCTACCTTGAATGCTATCACAAATTAAGAATCACACAGAAAAAAAGCCTGAGCTATGAGAGTTTGTTACTATATAGGTACCTCTTCCCTATGGAGATCACTGTCTATCCTTTGTCGCACCTTTTCCCATGAGAACTTTTTTCCTTCTAGATAGCAGTCAGATGCATCTAACACAGATTCTTATTTATCACTTCTATTTTAATCACTCAAAAGTTAGACAAATCAAGCTTGGAAAACTTTCCCATAAAAGGAGAAAACATATTTCCTAAATAAAGTAAAATGTGAAATTTCTGTATAATCTTTGAAATACTTTTCATCAGTGGATAATTACTATTTCATTAGTTACAGAAAACTAAGTAGAACAACAAAGACAGCACATTTTACAAAAAAAATATGAAATATAATAAAGTCATGTTTCCTTTTAACAAATTTTTGAGTAATATAAGTGCACAACAAGAGTAAAATAATAGAAGTTCAAAATTGTATGCCTAATTTAATGACTCACTATGGTTGGGGCTTTTTATCAGCAGGAATAAACAATAAAAAAACAAAAAATTATTTTCACAGTGTACTTAGGTATAAAACAAACCTGATACAAATTCATTTTCAAAATATGTTAAATATGTTTGGGGCTTAATTGTGCTTTCATTTCATGAGTAATAAGTGCAAAAAACTTTATAAATTTGAGATTGAAGAGTCTGTACTCTACTGTGCCTTTACTATTAAAGTTGAAATTTGAACAAATGACAAAAATAGTCTACCTTTATGTTAGGCAAGCTCCTGTGCCCTGTATTTCTTATAAATGGACATTAACAGAGTGTCTCAAAAATCTTATTACTGATGCCAAGAGCCATATTTAAATGGTAAGACACTGAACAACAAAGACAAGTGGGTTGCATTTGGTGAAGCAGCACTGTAATTCTAACCTTCAAACACAAGTTAAAATTTCATGAGGTTTAGAAATACAGACAGTTATCTGCAGTAACTTTCAGCTGCAGCTGAAAAAAAGGAGAGTATAACTCAGTAATTTTAACATCTATAACATTCAGTTTCATTAATTTGATTGATTCAAATACAAGTCAGAATTGCTGAGAATTTCCTGAAAATATATCACTATGTAGGAGAAATGTTTGTTGAAATGGTAATCAATGCAGAAAAAAAAGCATGAAAAGTCAGAGCAATATAAGAACACAGGTAAAAATAACTGCAGTAAGTTAGACTAAATGTTAATATTCCTTTCTTTAACCCCAAAGTACTTTGCATAAATAAATATTTTTGAAAGCATTAGCAGAAATAAAGTCAAAAACTTAAACCAACAAGAATTTGGGATAGTTGAATGACAAGATTAATATTGACAGCTTATTGAAAATAAGAAGCAAAAGTTTTTTTTTTATTCACTCTGAGGTGATTCTAACAAATGTGCCAATACTACTTAATTTGTGCATAAGACAACTCACCAAAAATGATTTGCCTGCAATGAAAATCACTTAGGTAAATATCAACTGTTTCCAACCACATTTAAATTTTATTTACTTCAACTCTAGTATTCTCTTCTCGATCATTGTAATTGATATGGGTTGATTATAAGGATACACGGAATAAGAGAAATTTGAAAGCCCATGTATATCATATGACCTCAGAAATCTGAGATTTCCTCATAGAAATTAATAAGGAATAAAACTGGAAATTGTACGTTATGTGTAACTAGGTTGTGGAAGATACTCTAGGAGGTTTGGTCAAGAGTCCTCGGGATTCCAACTGGAAGGATTTAGAAGTCTTGTCCAAGTAGAAAATAAAGGCAGAAAGAAATACAAAAAATATTTGAAACAATTATAGCTAGTTTTATCAAATTAATGTCAAAAAAATAAATAAAAGCATAGATCCAGGTATCCCAGAGAGCACAAAGCAAGATACATGTCAAAAAAATTAAACGTGGTCATATCATTTTCAAACTTGAAAAAAATAAAAGAAAAAGAAAAGAAAAATCCTAAAGGAGCCAGGTCAGGAATGTGATGGAACAGTACCTTATTATTGAGAAGCAAAGAATTACATTCCACTTATACTCAGCAACAAGGCAAGCAACAATCAAGTAGAAATATTTAAAGTGTTAGAAAAAAAATATGAACAGATAACATGGACCTCAAGTAGAAAACAGTAAAAATATATGTATACTATTAATTATATAAAAATGGTCTAAATACACCAATTGGAAAATAGAGATTGTCATAGTGGACCAAAACACAAAAAAATAAAAATATACCTATGTACTGGTTTCTTTAAGAAACCTATTTTTAAAACACATACATTAACAAGTCAACAAATAACAAATCCTGCAGAGGGTGTGGGGAAAGGGTATCCTCCTCCGCTGTTGGTAGGAATCCAAATTGGTACAACCAATATGGAAATATGGAGGTACATTGGAAAACTAAATATAGAACTATTCTATGACCCAGCAGTTCCACTCCTGGGCATATATGCAGCAAAAAAATTCACGTAAAAAATACATGCACCCATATGATCATTGCAGCACTATTCACAACAGCCAAGACATGGAAACAACCCAAATACCTGTCAACAGATGAACAGATTAAGCAGTTGTAATGCCATTTGCAGCAACATGGATGGAACTAGAGACTCTCATACTGAGTGAAATAAATCAGAAAGAGAAAGACAAATACCGTATATTATCACTTATACCTGGAATCTAATATACAGCACAAATGAACATTTCCACAGAAAAGAAAATCATAGACTTGGAGAATAGACTTGTGGCTGTCTGGGGCGGCGGGGGGCTGGGGGGGGAAGGGAGGGAGTGGGAGGGAGTGTGAGGAATTAGGAGCTTGGGGTTAACGGATGCAAACCATTGCTCTTGGAATGGATTTATAATGAGCTCCTGCTGTGTAGCACTGAGAACTATGTCTAGATACTTAATATCATAACACGATGATGGGAAGAAAAAGTATGTATACATGTATGTGTAACTTGGCCCCCATGCTGTACAGTGGGAAAAAAAAGTAAAAATAAAAAAAGATGTGGTATACATACACAATGGAATACTACTCAGCCACAAAATAAACAAAATAATGCCATTTGCCACAACATGGATGGAACCAGAGTCTCATACTGAGTGAAGTAAGTCAGAAAAAGACAAATATAATATGATACCACTTATATCTGGAATCTAATATATGGCACAAATGAATTTTTCCACAGAAAAGAAACTCATGGACTTGGAGAACAGACTTGGGGTTGCCAAGACAGAGGGAGAGGGAGTGGGATGGACTGGGAGTTTGGGGTTACTAAATGCAAACTATTGCATTTGGAATGGATAAGCAGTGAGATCCTTCTGTATAGCACAGGGAACTATATCTCGTCATTTGTGATGGAACATGATGGAGAATAATGTGAGAAAAAGAATATATATATGTATATATTATATATATGACATTCACTTTGCTGTTCAGTAAAAATTGGCAGAACACTATACATTAACTATAATGGATAAAATAAAAACTATTAAAAAGGACAAGTGATTTAAATGGATGTTAAAAGTTTATAAATAAACCAACAAAAATAAATAAAACACATACATATACATGCACATGTAGGTTAAATATAAAGGATTGGAGAAAGATATACCATGCTAATGCTCATCAAAAGAAAGTCTGTGGTAGCTATATTAACTTAAGACAGAGCAGACCGCAGAGCAAGGTAGGTTATCAGAGATAAAGGTGGCCATTGCATGATGATAAAGAAGACAATGCTTCCAGAAGACAGAAAAATCCTTAACGTATATGCACCTAAAAAGAGAGCACCAAGCTACATGAGACAAGAAATGAGAGAACTACAAAGAGAAATAGATGAATGCACACTAATATAGCTGGAAACTTGAACACCCTCTCTTAGGAAGGTACAGATCCAACAGGCAAAAAAAGATCATTTAAGTATATAGTTGAACTTAATATCACAATCAACTAGATATAACTGACATCTATAGACTACCTCACCCAACAACATCAGAGTATTCATTGTTCTCAAGTTTACAAGAAATATTCACCAAGGTACACCACAGTCTGTCATAAATACACCCTACCAAATTTAAAGGAATTGATACAATATCTGCTTTCTGATGACAATGGAATTAAACTAGAGATAAGTAATATAAAGACAGCCAAAAAATTTCAAAATACTGGGAGATTAAATACCATACACAGGTCAAAAATCTTGAAAAATTTAAAAATAAATTGAATGAAAATAAAACGTACAACTTACCCAGATGGGTGAAATGATATTATCTTCAAGATAGCTAAAAAGGAGGCTCGCCACTCCTACCCTACAGCAACAATTATTTAGCAGCCATCCATAAGTACAAATTGCTTTTGTGGGATCCAGATGAGAGCCTGAAAAACCCAGGAGTAGTCCAAGGTAGTAGAGGGACATTTTGGGAATGCAGGACTTTGCCCAGGTGTCAGGATTGCCAAATACGGTTGGCTACAAACATGAAAATGGCCCAAGCCCCTAAAAAAAGTCAGTTATGGGCTAATTTGGTCTTGGTTCTGGCACTAGTACTATCTGCCAATGGATCTGGGAGGAGTCCCACCTATCTATGCCTTGGATAACAGGTACACCAACCTTGAACTGTGGACCATGAAGGAAACCCTATGACTTCCATCCAGCCCCACTTAAACACACTCCCAAGACAGTCTTGACTGCCCAACAACAACCTATCCAGATACCTGGTAGGAGGCCTCCCAGGAAGCTGGCAAAGGGCCCCCCACCCATGTGCCTGGTAAAAGGCTGGCCATCTGAGGACCTAATTCTGGATCCTTGTCCCAGCACTAGCCCTACTGATCAAAGTATTGGAGGCAGTTCCTCTGTCCAGAGACCAGACAGGATCCATGTCCAACCAAATCCATGGCAGCAGGCCCACCAATGGTGAATGCTACTTGGCAGAGCAGCAGCCATATGACCAGGCTCCAACCCCACTTGAGTGAGATCCCAAAGACCTGACAGTAAAAATGTCTTTACCTGCCAAAACCAGTCTGTTAAGACTAAGGGGTATTTGTCCCTTCAAATGCACTGGAATCAATGTGAGACAGTAATGATCATAAAAAAATCAAAACAGGACACAATCAAAAGAAACTAAAAGAGCTTTTAGGAAGCACTCCACAGAAATGGAGGTCTATAAATGGCCTGACAAAGAAATTAAAATAATCAACTTTTAAAGAAGTTCAATAAGATGCAAGAGAGCACCGACAAATAAATGAAATCAGGAAAATCGTTAACAAAATGAGAAGATTAATAAAAACAAAAAATATTTTAAAAAGAACCAAGTAGAATTTCTGGAGCTAAGAATGCAATGATGGAATAGAAACCTTCAATAGCAGACTGTATTATATGATATTGTGGTGAGTAATCTATCTCTTTTCCCTCTCCATACAAAATTCAGCATCATTTTATTGATATCCACAAGGTAACTTATTAGAATTTAGATTGGGATTGGAATTAATCTGCAGATCAATTTGGGAAGAACTGATACGCTGACAGTCTAGAGTCTTCCTATCCATGAACATGGAATGTTTCTCCATTTATTTAGTTCTTTGATTTAGTTCAAATTTCTGTAGTTTTCCTCCTATAGGTCTTGCACATATTTTGTTACGTTTATCCATAAGTATTTAATTCAGGGGGTGCTAGTGTAAACGATAATGTTTTTAACTTCTACTTGTTCATTGCTATTATACGGGTCAATTCTTGCGAATTTTTCTATGTAGTCAATCATGTCATCTACCAACAATTTTATTTCTTCCTTTCCCATCTATATGCTTTTTTTTCCTTTTCTTCCATAATCACACTAGCAAGGACCCACAGTAAGGTACTTAAGAGAGTGGTGAGTGGGAAAAATTCAAGTTTCTCACCATTACATAAAATGTTATTTATAGGTTTTTTTGTGTGGAATTCTTCATCAAGTCAAGGAATTTTTCTTCTATTCTTAGGCACAGAGAAATTTTAGGGCAGTGAAATTTTTGTTTGGTACAATGATGGATGCATGCCATTATACAGTCCTCAAAACCCACAGAATATATAGCAACGAGGTTGAACTCTAAAGTAAATTATGAACTTTAGATGCTATATTGTCAATGTACTTCATTTATTTTAACAAATACACAAGCTATTCAGGATGTCAACAGAGGGTGAGGTTGTGCTGTGTAGCGAAGGGGATATAGGGGAATTCTCTGTACTCTGTGGTCAATTTTGCAATGAACTTAAAACTACTGCTAAAAATCAATTTTGTTAAACATTTAGTTTTTTTTTAAAAAAAAACTTGATGCTGTAACATATGGCTGCTTATTCTTTCTTCTGTGGCGAAAATATTCATGAGTCAATAGATGTATATTTAATTTGCTTGTTATTTTTATTAATTGTGTGATCTGGGCGAGTTAATCTCTTTTAGCCTCAGATTTCTAGTCCATCAAGTGGGATTAAAAAGATTTATTTCTTAATACATTCAAATTTAATTATATTGGAATTTAGGATGATTCACTGTATGAGTTTTTAAAATTCATTCCTCCTTTGCATTTATTTTAATTATCTTTAAAAATATTATATAGTGGTTTGAAAATAATGTACAGTCTCAGGTTGGTAAAGGCTTTTTCTTTTCTCTCACTACCATGTTGCTCAAATCTTCAGCCTTTCTGATTTTCTAGTTTGGAATCTGTATTTTTACTGGCTATCCATTCTTACTATGATTTTTCTACCTAATGCTAACACTGTTCTATATTTCTGGCCTTTTGAAGGAGATATCTTTAATAGGCTTCTTTGAATATTGTTGACTAGTACAGTAATCTCCAAACATTTCTGATCATAATCACTATAAGTAAAATAGTTAAGTGTGTATATACTACATGCGTATTTTAAATTAATAAAATTTACACATTTGTGAATAATGTGATTTCAGCTACAGACTCTGAAAATAATGAAAAGAACTAAGGTTAGAGGTATTAAAAAAAAAAATCAGACCATCTTTGAAAGGAAATTTTCTTGGGTAAGGTCATGAATCAGGCCAAGTCTCTCAATCACTGAAGTGGCTGCTTCTGCTATTCAAGGAGGCTTATTAGCATTTTGGTCTTTGGGCTTAGACATTTCTAAACCTATTTAAATGACCTAATTCTAATACTCAGGGGCCCACTCTCTCCCAGTAAACATGCTGACATTTATATAAGGAATCTGGCAAAGCTGTGAACTGAATTTACATTGAAATCCAACAAATTATAGATTCTAGCCATGTATCTAATTTCCAGCTGACTAAAGCTTTCCATTATAAGGAATGGAGATACTTAGGGTCCTCACAGAAATCCTTTGGCCTCTGAACTTGCCAAGGCATGATATTATTTTATTTCTATATTCTCTTGATTGTATTGAAACAGAGCCAGCTGTATATACTTCATGCTACCTTCCCTTTGTCTGCTAAAGACTAGCCTTAAATACTTTATTCCATATAATTCTAAATAATGGACTTATTTGTTTTACCCCAATATACCAGAAACCTCCTGATTTGAAATGGCAATGGAAAACCATTTTTCAGTCCAAATCATATCAAATCAACAAATCCTATTTCCATCCTTAAGGATCTCTAAATATTTTTAAGTATGAAGTGATTTAACTTGGAAATTAAGTGCTTCTAAAAATTGTAGGAAGAGTTGAAGACATGTGTTCTAGGTCTGGACTGATGGGGCATGTTGGAATCAAGAAGCTACCAATATTACTGCCAGGGTAATTGCCTCCATATACTCACAAGAGAGTTGGAGAAAGAACCAAGTGTGATCCAGGAATTAGTAAAATCAGGAAGACTCTGCACTTCATGTCTTTAAAATGGAGCCTGAACATTTTAGAAGCTGAGAAATGCATGCCTAGATAATGACAGCAGAGAAATTTTATGTTCCGTAACAATTCTAGTTTTATTACTACTCATGTTGTTTTATAATTCTACTTGAAAGTTCATATGTTTACTCTTGTATGTAGTACATATACATACATATACATATGTGAATATATAATTTTTTTCATTAACTCAAAGATTCCTAAACACAATTTTTAGGTTCTATTTTTATTTTTCTGTAGTATATAGCTAACTTGTACCACCACAAGTGAAGATCTGAACATTACCCAGCTAGATAAGGTTGAGAGTCAAGCAAAAGTCACAAAGAATTTTGAAATACAGTGCTTGTATCAATCTCTTTTTATTTAAAATGATGGAAAACAAATGGAAAGAATGAAGAAATGGACACAAAGACTATTATACACAAAACTTTATAGAAGAGCTAATAGAGAAGTTATGCCCTATGATCTCGAAGATATCTCTGACACTATCACTGGAAAAAAAGAAGAAAACTTTAGACATTGCTTTGAGGCTTCAGGTTTAAAATGCTGGTACATAAGATGTTCATAATATTGTTCCTACAGATCACCAATTAATGTTCTCATGATTCTAAGTGAACCAAAGATAAGGCTATGGGCCGAAATCTGGGTAAGATTTCTGCCTAATAATTCAAGGCACATTCTTGTACTATATATAAAACAATCCACACTCTGGACCAAAATAAATCTCCCAGAAAAGATAGGATAGGATATGCACAAAAATTCAAAATACAGTGAACAGCCCTTGTCACCAACAAGTATTGGCTTCTCTCCCTTTTATATACCTAAGTAGAACTATGTGGATTCACACATTATATTCAGAAGCATAGAACTGAAAAAAAGCAAGGAAGGAGCAGAACTGGGGAAGATTGAGCATTATCATGTTCAAAAGAAGAATTCCAACAGTAAATGCATCTTGGAACAGAAGAAGCTGAGCACTGAAGCAACAGATGATGGAAGCTCAGTTTACAGAACTACTTTACGAATTGCAAATCAAGCTCAGGGTGGTGCTTCAGGCTGAGATATAAGAGGATAAACCACCTACCATCAAGCAAATAGAAACAGGATCTGTGAGACATGGTACCTATCCTGAGGGCAAACACTCTGCCCACTAAAGGCAAATAAAAATACATCTATGAATTACTACTTCAGTAGAAAGGAAAAGAAAATTATCTTTAATAGTCAAGGGAAACAATAACTTTGAAAATAACCTTCAGAAGAAAAATATATACTTGAAAAAAAAAATCAAGCAGCAGCTTGTTGTCCTCAAAATAATGCAAGAGGAAATGAGTTATAGGAAGCAGAAGCAAGAAGCCTTAAGGATAAAACTGACTGAGTTAAGATGGAAAGGGTGCTGGCAGCATAAAAGAGTGGCATAATAAAAACCCACATTGGAGGGAGTCCCAATTGGATTTGATTACAGAAAATCAAGTCACTGGTATGGAGGATGAATTTGAGAAACGTATCCATAATGTAGAGAGAAAGATTAAAAACTAAGTAACATGCAAAAAGCATACACAAAAAATCCAATCTAAGAACTAAAAGTTATTAGATTTCCAGAGGAAGAATCAAAAGCATCACAATGCACAGTGATAGAGACAGAATTATCTCAACAAACAAACTTGGGAGTTCCCATTGGGGTTCAGTCAATTAAGAAGCAGATATTTTCCGTGTGAGGATACAGGTTCGATCCTTGGCCTTGCTCAGTGGATTAAGAATCTGGTGTTTCAGCAAGCTATGGTTTATATTGCAGGGGTGGCTCTCCTCTGGCATTGCCATAGCTGTGGTATAGGCCAGCAGTTGCAGCTTCCATTTGACCCCTAGCCTGGGAACTTCCATATGCCTCAGGTACAATGGTAAAAAGAAAAGGCAAAACAAAGCCTGAATTTATACCAATACGTTCATCATATGGGCTCACTAAGGGTATGCCACATCCACCTTTTAATGAACACTTATTTGATCCCAATATTTTGCTCTTATAAACAACTTACATGAGAAGCCTTATGTGTATTTGGCTTCATACTTGTGGTGATGTATCTTAAGGGTGGATTTCAATCAATAGAATTGCTGGGTCAAAAGACTAAACATATGTTATTTTTTTTCTGATAGTGCCAAATAATTCTTCAGTGGATTTGCGTATTTTATCACGCTTAACAGTATCATATGAGAATGATTTTTTCTCCAGAGCATTGCCAACTGAGTTCATGGTCAAACTTTTGGACTTGTGTCACTGTGCTACTAAGAAGTTCTATTTCCCAGTGTAATTTTGGCTTAACATTTCTTTTCATGTAAGTGATGTTGAACATATATTCCTATTTTTACAGGTAATTTGGCTATTTGCATTGATTCTCATATTTCCTTTTTATATAATACTTTTTGGTCTTCTCAACTTTTAAGAGCTATTTATTTGAAGATTATCACTTTAAGAAAAAATCTGGTAATATTTTCTTCTAGTTCATCTCTTTCGATTTTGCTTATGGAGCTTCTCTTACCCCAATACACACAGATTTTAAAAATATATTTGACAGTAAGTCTACTTAACATCCATCACCAAAAACAGCTGTAAATTTTTTGTGATGCAAACTTAAGAGTTACTCTTAGAAACTTTTACATATGCAATATAGTATAATTAACTATCATTGACATAATTTATATCATGTTCTGATGATATTTATTTATAAAGAAATGTTTTCATCTTCACCCACTTTGTTCACTCCTTAACCATCCCCCATTGGCAATCACCTATCAGTTCTCTGCACCTATGACCTTGGTTTAATGAAAAAGTAATTCCACATATAAATGGGGTCATACAGTATTTGTCCTTCTCTATTTTACTTAGTATAATGCCCTTGAGGTTTACCCATGTTGCAATAAGTCACAGAATTTCACTATTTTTACAGCTGAATAATATTATATATGTATATATATAATATACCATATACCACATTTTCTTTTTTTTTAAGTTTGTCTTTATTCAACACACTCGATCATTAAACCAATAATATAATCAAACTGTCACATCTGGCTGCAGTGACTATGCCAGATGTTAACCCACAGTGCCATGAGAGAACACATGAAGTGTTTTTGGATCTATTTCTACATTTCCATTCTATTCCAGTGGTTCATCTATTCATGTGCCAAATACACACAGCTTTAACCAACACCTTTAATAAAGATTCTACACAGTATGTTCTAATATCTGGCAGGGTTATCCCTTACTTTTTTTTTTTCTATTTTCAGAGTTTTTTAATCTGTTCTTGATTTTTCTATATGAAGTTTTATTGAGAATTCATTTATATGCTAACTTTAGACCTAAATCCTCATAATGTAGAATTATCCTAGGAAGACTAATGTCTATTACAGTTCATTATTTTGAAATTCATGTATATTTGAATATTCTAAAGTTTCTATCATTCTTATTTATGTTTCTAGGCAATAAATATTTTACCTCCTTTGAAATCTTCTTTCATTGTGTCTTCTAATGGGTTACTGTAAGCTACGTAAAGGCTACTGGTTTTAATATATTAATTCTCTTTCCTGTTACCTCAATAAATACTCATTGTTTCTTTTGTATTTTAGATCAGGTGCACTACTTATCACATACCAATAGAGAAGAACTTACCTCATCTTCCAGTGCTCAAGGCTCTTAATTTCTCTGGCCTGAATGCATTTACTAACACCTATAATATCACTAATAAAATCCTGTTGGTAATAGTATGTATACTTTCCTTTTTCCTGACGCTAGTGGAAAAATAATTCCTCATTGTAAAAAGATGCTGACTTTTTGAATGAGGTATATATACTTTTAACCATGTTAAGGAAATATTTATTGATTTCTCTCCCATTAACTTTTTTTCATTTTATAAAATCAAGAGTAGGTACTGGATTTTATTGAATGCCTTTTTAGCATTAACGGATATGATACAATTTCTTTTATGAGTTGATTTGTGAATTGTATTGATTTCCTAATATTAAACTATACTCACATCCCTGCAATAAACTTGGTCATGATTTAGTAATTCTTAATAAGCTAAAATTCCATGTGTTAATATTTTATTTAGGTTTTTCTCCAATCTCTAGATTTTTTTCAATGATATAGTATACGTAGTATGTTTGGAGTTTCTTTTTTAATGCTCTGAAGCAGTTTTAGTGGCATTGAGATGACCTGGATTTTGCTTAACCAGTAGATTTTCTCCGTGATATGTTTTGCTCTAGTGCTTGTTTTGGAGCTGTGGAGGAGAAGGGATGCAGTCTTAGGTCTTTGATAAACTTATCTATTCTAGGGAATTTAGTCTGGTTTAATTTTGTTTCCTTTGGTCAATTTGAATATGCTATATTTTTTAAAAAAATTACCTAATTCATTTAAGCTTTTGATATTTATAGCTCTATATGAAAAGTAGTCTAACATTCTTTACTTTTAATTTCCTGGGTTTCAATATTTACTTGGCCTTCCAAGTTCTTATTTTATATATTTGTGGCTTTTTCCCTTTTAATTTTTTGATTAGATTAGTTGATAGTCTATTTGTCTATTCTTTAGAAAGAGTAGCATTTTACTAGTTTATTTTTTCTGTAATTTTCCTATAGCTACTTATTTTCTACTTTCATCTGTATTTAATTCATTATTTTATTATTTAATGATTTTTTTAATCTGTATTTATTCAGCATTTATTTATGAATAATGCTCTAGCTAATATTTTAATTGTATTTCATGGTCTGATATGTAGTATTTTTGATTATTTTTTAAGAAATATTTATATATTTAATATCTTTTAAACAAATTAAAAAAAAATATATATATATACACATACACACATATCTAATCTAGTATTGCCTTATTCCAAGCTTTATTTTTATCTGACATCTATCTCAGTTATAAGCCCTAATTTCTTATTTTTATTTGTTTTTATTTTTAATATACTTGTTCAGGTATTTTTCTGAAGCTTGTATTCAACTTACAGTTGGGTTTTGCTCTGGGATCAAACCCCAAAAAATGTATTTTAATATATGAGTTGAACACTACTAATGACTTTAAATATTTGAGAATTTAATAGTTAATAGAAAGAATAATTTACTAGTTATGGTATATAGCAAAGAGAGTCTAACAGGAATGACCTAATATTCAAACAGGGATAACTTAGGAGTTTGGGATTAAGTTATACATATTAGTATATAAAACAGATAACCAACAAGAACCTACTGTATAGCACAAGGAACTATACCCAGTATTATGTTATAACCTCTAAAGGAAAAGAATCTGAAAACAAATAGATATATATAATAACTGAATCACTTTGCTGTACTCCTGGAAATAAAACATGGTAAGTGAACTATAATTCAATAAACAAGGAAATGAAACAAGATTCTAATCTACTGCTTACTATCCAAGTATGTGCTCTTTTACTTATAGCCTAAAATTTGGATCTCTAAGTAGAAATCATGACAGTAACATCATAGTGTTGTTGAAAGGGTTATATGAGATGTTAGTGTAGTCATACTGGGCATAGAGTACTAATTTTTATTTTCAGTAAAGCATAATATAAAGTCAAAATTCAAATTTATCAATTATTATAATTAATATATCAAACTGCATTAAAAGTAATGTAAGAGACAAAAAAATCATAATAAAGACTGTCAAGAAACACATTAAACAAAATTTTTTAACCTATAAAGAAATTATCACAATGAACCCCATCAATATGTGATATCAACAGTCTTTTTTCAGTCTTCGGTAGGCCAGAGAAACATATGAACAGAGAAACAGAGAGTTTGAGACACAAAATTAACAAATGGTAAAATAATAAGCTCTTCACAAGTACTGTTTCATAATGTGTAGTTGTATAAAAAGTGGGGCATATACCAATATTAAAGAAATCCCTTAATAAATTCCCCAGACTAAAACTTAGAGAAATATTTTTGGACACGATGTCTTGACGTTAATAACAATAGTTCAAATAAACTAAACAACCACCTATCGATCACCATAAAATTCTCTCTTAATAATTCTTACTTTCATGTTTAAGTCATTAGAGCATTTTTCTAAGTATAACAAACATTGGAAGGTATTCAGCCAAGTTTGAAGTATGGGACAAGTTCATAACCATTGTGAATAAAAACTGAAGATTAAAAGTAAATGAACACATAATTCTATTCTAGAAACGAGAAAAAGGGTAGGGGGAGCTAAGAAAGAAAAGAGAAAATTTTTAAAAAGCAAAAAACTGGGAGTTCCCTTTATGGCTCAGCAGAAATGAATCCAACTACAATCTATGAGGATGAAGATTTCATTCCTGGCCTTGCTCAGTGGGTTGGGGATCTTGCATTGCTGTGAGATGTGGTGTAGGTTGAGAGAAGGCTCAAATCTTGGCATTGCTATTGCTGTGATGTAGGCCGGCAGCTGTAGCTACAATTTACCCCCTCGAATGGGAACTTCCATATGTGTGGGTGCAGCCCTAAAAAGCAATAATAAAATAAATAAAACAAAAAGCCAAAAAAAAAAAAAATTAAAGGAGTTCCCATCATGGCTCAGTGGTTAACGAATCCGACTAGGAACCATGAGGTTGTGGGTTTGATCCCTGGCCTTGCTCAGTGGGTTAAGGATCCGGCACTGCCATGAGCTATGGTGTAGGTCACAGATACAGCTCAGATCCCTTGTTGCTGTGGCTCTGGTGTAGGCTGGTGGCTACAGCTCCAATTCAACCCCTAACCTGGGAACCTCCATACGCCATGGAGGCGGCCCAAGAAATGGCAAAAAGACAAAAAAATAAAATAAAATAAAGAAAAAGGTACATTTGATCACTGAATTTTTAATCTTTAGATTTTAAAAAATCAATAAAAATAGAATAAAAGCTAATTAGATTTTAGCCAGAATCAAATCAAAGAATAAAATAGGGAGGAGTTCTCACTGTGGCATCTCTGGAGCCCTGGGATACAGGTTCAATTTCCAGCTTGGCACACAGAGTTAAGGATCCAGCATTGCTGCAGCTGTGGTTGGGTCACAACTTCAGCTTGGATCTGATCCCTGGCCCAGAAACTTCATAGACCGTGGGGGAGCCAAAATGGCGGGGGGGGGAGAAGAATAAAAAAAGGGGAAACTTAGTAAGAAAGTTGACAGTAGCCATGACCACACAATAGGGGCTTATTTATAGTGTTTCAGTAATCAGTGTATTTTATCAAGCTAGAGTATTTCAAGTGAAATGGAAAAAAATATCAAAAATAACAGAAAAGAAAAAACTTAGACAAATAATCATGAAACAAACTTCAAAAATTAACACACTTATCTAAACAGCTGCGGTAAAGTAGACAAAGTCCTGAGGTAGTAATAGCTAAAAACATCTTGGAGTGATTGAAATAAATGGATGATTTTGAGATGATTAGTAGAGTACCATTCTGCTGCTTCTGCATTAATCATTTAGGTGGAAAATATACTATTCGAGATAATTAAATTTCTAACACAGAATGCTTTTTACCTATGGCAATTAATTATTAAAAGACAAAAAAAAAACTTTCAAGTAAACTTCTTTGGCACCTGCCATACACACACAGTTCTCATTTAGAAACATGTGACCTTTTAACACTTTATAAAAGCCAATTACCATGCACCCTTTCAATAAACTGAACTCCATTCGAAAGGCTCCTAGGGGTACCCTGAAACTTTCTTTTGGATTAAGAACAGCCAAAATTAAGTTGTCTTTTTGAGTCATATGAATTGAAAAGCATTTGCCCTACATGTGTATGCTATAAATTCTTTCATTAGGTAGTATGTTTCTTCATAGAAGAAGATGCAAAACTGATCTTTCAGGCTGATCAGAGATAGTCTGATCAATTTCTACTTCAATGATTAGAAGATAGTTTAATACCTACGTAATAAGATCAGTGTCAAGAAGTAGTTTGGTAATAGTTACTTTCTTGGACATGCATGGTTTAAAAAATATTTTGTCAGCAAGTGCCTATTACATTTTTCTTTAATTTTCAGTAGAAAACAATTTAGCCTTTTCCATCTTGTAGTACATGCTTCTCCATCTACAATGAAACTTAGGGTTCATGCAGATTTGTAACATCTTGCTTTTGCTATTTCTTCCATCATTGCTTTATCAATTCTTCAGGATCTGTTGTGCATTCACATCCTCTTTCTTTTAGGCCTTTCACTCTGTTCCCACTTCTCAAAGTTGCCCAAATCTCATTCTCCATCATTCTCCCTGAATTTCACTTTATAGCTCAATGCTCATCAGAGCCTTTGAAAAAAATTCCACGCAGATGCCAATGATTAATTAGATCATGTGCCCAAACCTGATGTAGTCCAATTTTTCTCAAAGACTTGACCCCCATTGCTTTCTGCAAACTCTAAATATGTGATTTTAATATGACTTAGTCTGCATCTTTGTATTATTTTAGTCTGAGACACAAAATATAAAAAAATTTAATTGTAATCAGGTAGGGGAATCTCTTAGGATATGTCAACAAATTTGTTTTAATCCTATGTATTACAAATTAATCCTTCCAGGAACTGGAAACAAATTACACAAGTTAGATATTTAACAAGGATTAATGCCTCAACCAAGCTAAAAGAGACCAGGAGTGACCCCTTCTTAGGAAATTCAGAAAAGAAGAGGATCAAACAAAGCAAACCATGGAATAACTTGATTACTTATTTTAAACAAAAGGAGACTATTGGAGACCCATAAATCACATAAAAGCATCTCCACAGAATGTGTATGAAATCTCACATGAGGCTGAAGTATCCTGGAAAAAAAAAAGTGTCCATTTTCCTACTTATTTCCCAGTGTATTCTATAATTACAATAGTGAAAATATATTTAGTTGCCAATTTGACTGCTAGTAGTATTATCTTTCTATCTGCTAGTAGTATTATTTCTACCTATAAACATACCAGGAAAAATATTTCCTATTTAAAATTAATTGTTTCATAGTACAACTTTCTCTTGGGTTTTATTAACTATTCCATGTATTCAATGCTATCTTATTAAAAATTAATCAATACACTTTCACTAATTTAGTCAATTTATAGTGTTTTCTATTCTAAGAAAAAAATGTGGTTTCTATAAAGTGGCTAGGTCATTAGAAAATGTAGGTAAGAATGATCACTTCATTGATTTTTTTTCATTATCAAATGTGTACACTTAGATTCAAAACAAGGTATTTGTAAACTGATGCAGCAAAGTATCTTTAAAAACTGACTCTACCAATATTAGGAACTAAAGGTTTACTTACCCGAGCACTGCTATGCTCATATGTTCTATATGCTACTAGGTTATGGTGTTCCTTAAAATTCACCAGATTATCCTATCATGAAGTTTGAAAGTTTGAAAGCAATTTTGTGAGCAGAGCAAGCGTTCAATATAGTCTGAGCCAACTCAGTTTTAATATATTAATTATAATGTAATTAAGGATCATAAGAGAGTTTCAAAGTATAGTGAAACTATACTCCCAATGAAATATAGAAAGAATTTGTTTTAGAGGAAATTTGAACTAAGTAGATTTTAAGGCTCTAACACTCTAATATTCAAAGTCACTTAGATACCTGAATGTTATATTAAATGTTAGTACAACAGATATATCAAAATTAAAAATAATCCCTATTTAAGTTAGGCATAACCTACCACTGATCATTACTGTTTCTTAGAGTAGGACCAATTAATTTTAAGTATACAGGGTGGCATGTTGAGATTAACATTGAATATGGCCCATGTGACGATTTTTATTTTTGATAATACCTGTAAATATGTACATAATTACAGCTAGCTAAGACATTAGTATTCATTACTTTCCTATTATTCACTCATCACTAGCCTAGATGATTTATGCATTGTATTAGTTAACTATATATTCAAATAAAATGCATATATGCATTTATAAAATTCACTATTAGCTAAATTATGGCATACTGACGCTTAATACAGCTGATATAATATCACATTCTTCATATGAGTGCAACAAATCCTATAACCAGTTTGTCAGTTTCATTTTTGCATTTTTTTATGTAATTGGCATCTTCATCTCCCAAGAGATTGTAAACTCTATGAGGGCAGAGATCATGCCTGTTTTTGTTCATCACTGTAGCCCCAGTGCCTTATTTAGTGATTTGGCAGGTTAACAGATGCCCAATAAATATGGATTTAATAATTCAGCAAATGGATAATATGAACGGCTAGAGTGTGATCTCAGAATCAAAGCATGCTAGTACAATTTCTCACGTATGTTTTTTTTTTTTACAAGCTGCCCTATGCTTTTCGTTATTTAATATAAAGCACACAAAAGCACAAAATAAAAACACTAAGAATATGATACTTGAAAGGAAATATCATTATAGAAGAATACTTTAATTGTATTAAGTGCCTTTGATATCTAGATATTATTTGAACTGTTGTTCAGTAGATTATTCATTTAACTCCTTTGTGAAATAGGTATTATTATTCCATTTTTGCCAATGACTGCACTGAGTCTTATAAAGTTTGTTACTTTCCATATAAATCCTCCATCTACTAAGCAATGAAACCAAGATTCAAACCCATAGTGTCTAACTCTCATGCAGGACTTAACATCTGTAATATACTTTCAGTTTTTCATGCAGGACTATCAAGCATGTATTCTTACATGCTTACCAGTTTTTTATTAAATATTTAGAAAGTTTCACAGTTTTTCCTGAAAAAAATAAAATCTCAGTATTTAACTACTAGTGTATTTTTATTTTTAAACATTCTCATTATCTCTGCTGTGATTAAAGACCCTTGGTGAATTCAATATAAATTTACAGACAATTACTAGGTTCATTGTTAAATTGAACTTATTAATGTGTGTGTTATTTGTGTATGCATATTAAGTGCCTTTGACATCTAGATATTAGGTGATTCAATGATACAAGATACTTCAAAACCAATTGTTTAGCAGTTCTGGTTTGATACAGAGCAATCATTTACCTTTTTTAAATGCTCAAAAACTATGCAAAGTACACAAAACAACACATATCATCTGGGATCTTACCCACTAAAGTTTGAGGCCAATTTTGTTACTATCCTTACTTGACAACACAGCATAAATTGGCCTTGACTCTATTGCAGGCATCATTTAAGGTCAAGATATAGTGACTCATAGGCACATTATAGCAATGAACCTAGTAACTGTATGGCAATTTATACTATTCATTATTTCTGGATATGCAGACTCTACTTTGAGTGACAGGTACATTTTAGTTTGTCTAATTTCAAGGATCACTCACGTATGTTTGAATTTTCCCATCAGAGTTGCCACCATTTAACATTGGATACTCATCCAAGGCTACAGTTTTTGGAATCCTTACAGATTCTCACACGTTTTATTTTCCACGTTATGATGCTGGCTAAAGTTACTATAATTCCTACAAGAAAAAGGGATGAAAATGAAGGTGTGTAATGAACACAGAATAGAACTACTGCTTTAACAATTCCTTAGATGATGAGTGTCTATCAATCTGATTAACATCTGACACCTTACTGTTTATAGTTGCTTGCTTGTAATAGAAAATGGTTGATTTTTACCACTGTCCTTCCATGACTTTTTATGTTTAGTTCCTTTCCCTTGATACTCAAGCCCTAAACTGTGATAATTTTATTAACTCACCACAACATCAGAAAGAGCAATTTTACTTCCTTTTTCAAAAATTCAATTCCTTTCTCAGAATATACATTACTTATGTCATTATGTTTATTCTAGATATATTTTCATTGATACTCTTTCACTGCCTCATATCCAATTCACACCATAGCTTTTATTTAGCTTTCTCCTAGCATAATACATAATCTATTTAGCTTTCTACTAGCTGTTGTTTCATGTTATGCTCTCTATTGCCATTACTACTAAGCTTCTGTTCAAATTTCTGTCCCTCCTCTATAAGCAGAATAGTCTTCTAACCAATTCTTGGTTCTCACATCTATTCTCTATAATGTTGCCAGAGTGGTCTTTCTAAAAATAAAATTGATCAGATTTATAATTATCAATTCCTCTATCAATATTAAGGATAAAGTTCAAACACCAAATTTAACATATAAAGACTTTGGCTGCTACCTTCCCACATAAGCCCAAACTCCCACCTTTACTATTACATACTATCATTTAGCTGCAACTATCAACCTGTAGTAACTGGTAAGCCTTTACACATACCCCAATACCAGAAATGCACTTTTTGACCACTCCTAAATATGCCACTGGCTACTAATCTTTCTAAACTTCTTGGATCATCTTTCCCATTGGAAAGTCTTTGTAGTACACCCACGGCATATGGAAGTTCTCAAGCCAGGGGCTAAATCCAAGCCACAGCTCTGACCCAGCCTGGAGTTAGAGCAATGCAAGCAGCCTTGGGAAGGGGAACCCATACCTTTGCAGCAACACAAGCTGAGTTGATAGAGTCAGATTCTTAACCCACTCCTCCATGAAGGGACCTGCCTGCTCTCTGCACATTTTTATCATGTCACAACATTCTACTGTGATAGTTGGCTATCTCTTTTGCTAGGCCATTGACTCTGTAGGAGGCAACATGTCCAAGGGCCCCACAATGATCTTCCCCTGCTGGTGTCAATAATGTTGTCAGTCATCTCTCCAGAGTAAGTTTGACTTATTGATTTACTTTATTGTTAGAATATGGCAGAAATGATGAGATGTCCCTTCTAATACTAGGTTATAAAAACACTGCGGCTTCCATCTTGCTTTCTTGTCCTGAGGGAAATTAGCTGCCAGGCTATATTAAACTGTCTTATGGAGAGGCTCAGGTGGCAAGGAACTTGGGCATTCCCATGGTAAACAACCAACAAGAAACTGGACCCTGTCACATGACTGAGCTGAGAAAAGGACAACAAGATTTTAGGTGAGACTCTACCCCTTTGGGCAGCTTGACTGAAACTTTGTGAGCCTCTTTGATCCAGAAGAACCCAGCTAAGCTTTCCTCAGATTCCTAACCCACAGAAACTGAGACAATAAATGTCTGATATTTTAAACTGCTACATATTTTAAACTGATAAATAGATTAGTTATCTATTACTACATAACAAATTGCAAGTGTTAATATTTTTAAGTTTAGAGAACTTATTCGACACAATCATACATAATTATCATTTTTGTTAAGTGAATTAATCATCTTCACTTGAACTTACTTCTATCCCTCCAATATATTTGGACATTTAAACTTCAACTTCATTAAGAGTCTTCCAGTCATCCAAATGTGTTACAAGGCACAATTTGTGTATGTATATCCAGGTGCATACAAGTCATTTTACAATAGAAAAATCAGAAGAAATGCTTGAAATATTTTTCTCTAGGATCATACTTTCTATTCAGCAATATAATGATATAATACAAGGCATAAGTTTATTTTAGGTTTTAAAAATCAAACGACTCATGTAGGTGGCACCGTGTCTATACATAAGAAGGATGCCCTATTTCCCTAGGCATTAATTTGACTTCTTCAGCTAAGATAACCTATCATTTTCCTAGAAAGTGAACCCCACCAATTATCCTTTTATGATATTTTCATAATAACAAATATTGCCTCACGCAAGTTTTCCCCATTAGTGTTTTATACTTAAGCACATACGTTCTGTTTAATCTTTTGACTTTATCATACTTCACTGATTAATCTAGTTTAAATACCATAAAATCTATAACCATTGCTACAAAATATGATGCTTGCTTATTAAAATCACTACTTTGCCACTGTCAAATGCAAACAATAAAATTGTGCATAAATATAATGGAAGCAAACATTTTTGCAATTGCTAAATAGATTATATCTGGTGCATATGAATGTTTTAAATTTAATCCAAACTTATACAATAAGCACCTAAAATATATTTTGTATAAATACACTTAAATATTTAAACCGTGCCTCTGGCTATCTGGTACAGTGTCTCTTCGCTGAATGGTCCTTGACGTGTTTTTAAAGACATAACAGAAATCTGCTTTTGTTTTTTAATATTTTTTAATATTATTAGAGTATAATTGACTTGTTAGTTTCAGGTGTGCAAAGTGAATCAGTTTTATACACACACACACACACCTGTTATTTTTAAGATTATTTCCCCATAAATATTATTAGAGAATATTGGTTTTCTTTGTGCTATACAGCAGGTCCTTGTCATCTATTTCATATATAGTAGTATGAATATGCTAAACCCCAACTCCTAATTTATGTTCAAAAGTTTCACAGGAAAAAATATTATTGCAAATTCAGCTGTCTAGACAGATACAACGTACCTGATTTTTACTGCGTATAACTTACGTAACTGTTATCTGACCCTTAAATCATCACTGTTGGTACACTAAGATTTTTTGTGGGAAGGCTGAAAATGAAGATGGGGGCAAATATACCTGAAACTTGGCACTAAATAATATCACCAATATGTAATTGTTTCCTAGGGTGGTAGCCAAAATAGTTGATATCAAAAGAATGTTAGAAATTTTTCCAAAAGCTTTGTGTGTCAGGTTTTCCGAAGAGGTTTGAACACCTAGCACTTTAGACAAAAAAGTTACATAACTGAAAGACTGAATAAAGCTGCTCAAAGTCCACTCAAGTACATGCTCTTATAAATAACAGCAATGGGTTATATCATCAGCTCAGACTGGGGCTTGTTCATCACTGTGGTGACAGATTGCTTTAAAAATTTCCCAGCACTGGATTGAGATGAATAGGCTGTTTAGCTTCTTACTCAGCAGTACTATATACACACACACACATATATATATTTTTTCCTTTCTTGGTTTATCACTGCATACTTTTCACATCCATAAGGAAGATGAGCATTCCCTGGGAAATGGAAATTGTTAGTACACACCCATCAGCAGAGAACAGAATGAACAGAGATAAACACAAAGAATATATTCCATTTTTCATCAAATTCAGAGAAAAAATGATCTATTTTTCATTCAATCAATGATAGCTAAAAATATCCTGGACTTACTATTCCTTCTTGTGTCTAAATACAATTCATAAGTCTTAATTCATTAGACTAATGTGTTTATAAGGCGGTTGAAATGTCAAAGCTCTGCTGGATTTAGTATAAACTTAAATTCCATTACCTGGCAGGCATTAATTGCTTATGGAGCATAGGGATTCTTCCCAAGGGTCTTATATGTTTCCTTTTGTCATTTTGCTAACTATTCTGTCTAGACGAACTTAAAGCCCTTAATCCACCATAGGGATCAATAAACTGCACAATAATTCAGTCCTAATAATTAGCTTTCACTTAAACACAAATGGTCATTTCATTGTGAACTGCAGTACAAAATGATAATGAAATAATTAAAAAGACAGATGAAAGAGTGACTTAATAGGGAAGAGGGCTTACTGTTCAATTAGAGGCATTACCATTCAACCTTTTTATTACTGCCACAACCTTTCAATTTTTTAAAAAAATAACACTTGAAGCTCTGCTCATTTAACCCATGGCAGTATCACTGTGATATTCAGTCTTATGATGTGATCCTTATACTACAGACTGATGTGAAGCAATTGTATTCCTGAAATTATTAAAGTGGTGAATATTTGTTCAAAGATCTATAAATTGTATATAAATCACAGTATTATATTGTCCTGATTTCTCACAGAAGGAATTTTCTTGAGCCTTCCCAATTTCTTTTTAAACAGGATTAACTCTACATAGTTCCTTTGAAACAGCCTCAAAATTGTGTAGAACAGTGTTAAGATACTGGATGTTCTAAAATAAATTGTAAAGAAATCTCATTTTTTCCCCCAGAGAATTTCCTAGGACACTCTATAGTATAAAAATTTTTCATTTTTGCTGACCTGACAATTTAGTTCAACACCCATAAAGGTGCAAGACTTCATTAACCTTTTAATACATTTTCACAGATGTAGGGTGATAGATATGTTTGAATCTTTATGATCAAAGTACCAACCTAATAGCAAAATCTTTCACTTTACCTTTGCCATATCCTGCTTTCATTTTCATTTCTAATCCTCACATGGATATGAACAGACTGTACTTCAGTTTTGCCAGTAGTTAGAGACATTCATAATCAATTTCAGCAAAACCTACCACTGCTCTTGCTATTGACACGGGTGACTGCATCCTTGGATTTCCTTGGTTTCTTTGAAACTAGGGTAAACGTCTCTAGGAAAAATCTCAGCTCATTAATCTTAGCAAACATGGAAAGATATACCACGAAATGGACACTTTACATTAGACACATCTCTATTTTTGCCAATACTAAGGAGATGTGTCTTCATGTTAAAAAATATTAATTCGCATCTTGCCAACATTAAAGACTATGATCATAGTTTCTCCATAGAATCACAGTATCTGGCACAAAACAGGGAGAGAGACTCAAATATCTGATTAAGGAATTAACTAAAGAAGTTTTTAAAACATAAAGGCATTCATTCTTTTAATTTATCGTATCACTCTCATTATTATTTAGGCTTACAATCTGTCAACTGTTATTTCAAAGTAAATAAACAACACATAAGATTTTTCTCCTCGAGTCTGACAGAGAAGACACGCTTGCTAAGGACCTGACCTGAATCAAAACAAGAAGATATACATACACATTTCTCCTTTTATTTCTATAGAGCACAGTTTCAACCACACTTGGTATAATATATGGCCTATGTTCCTTTTTTAAAAAATATGAATCATTCTGGAAGTTCTCACTGTGGCTCAGCAGTTTTTGAACCCGACCAGTATCCATGAAGATGTGGGTTCAATCCCTGGTCTTGCTCAGTGGGTTGGGGATCCACTATTGCCATGAGCTATGGTGTATGCTAGCAGCTGCAGGTGTGATTTGACTCCTGGCCTGGGAATTTCCATATGCAAGTGCAGACATAAAAAGAAGAAAAAAAAAAAGATTCATTCTGAAATCTATTCACTGGCAAGAATTTTGGACAAGCTATTACAGGCTTGCGGTTGATTAATTGTAAACCACAATGAAATAGTTTGTATTTAGGCACAGTTCAGATGAAATTAAGTGAAACCAATTGTCTGCAAAATAACTCAACAAGGTCTGGTGTGGAAACATGATACTTCAGAGACCACGTCTCTACAAATCAAGAGTTTACCTCTTTCTCAGATAAGTCATAGCAACTAATAAGTGTTCTCAGGAACAAAACTTTTAACCCACAGGAATTTTAACCTTAATAACCTGGAAAAAGAAGTCAGAATTTTGCATGGTTCATATTTGAAAAGGAAAAGTATGGAGCAAGTACTGATTCATCATGCTGATATTCCTGAAACTTATCTCTCAGTAAGAATCATTTGAAACAATATTGAAAGATTCCTGGATTCACCACTGGATCACCTGAGTCACTGTATCTGGAATGGGCCTCAGGAATTCTGTCAATATTATGTATATAGATAAGATTACCTTCAGACTAAAAACTAGTATCTTGTCCAGTTCTAATCTGAAAGTCACTTTAAGTTACTTTTATTTTACTTTCTTTTGAGCAAAAAGATGTATTGTGTAAATAATTGATATTTTGTGATTTAACAAATTACTATCATGCTTTATGACTGAGTGTCTTAGGAGTTTTTTTGCTCAAAAAGTTAAAAATTGAGTATTTTTTCCAATTGAATTTCTGGAAATGTTAAGCTGAGAATCTGACTTGATTGTTTTAAACCCAGTGGGACCTTTCTGACCTGCTCCTTTCCATCCAAGCTAGGCAACTGGCCTCCTTTTAAAATCTCTCATAGATGAGGGGATCAAGATGGCAGGGAAATAAGATGTGGTGCTCACTTCCCACCCCACCCCCCCACACAAACCTAAATGTAGAACAATTTGCAAAGAATATCTACTCAACACTGGCAGGAGACCTGAAACCTCCCAAAAGGCCAAGAAACCCTCCATCTAACTGGGTAGAACGAAAGGAAAAACAACAACACAAAAAACAAAAAACAAAAAAAAAAAGAGAGAGAGAAGGAGACAAGGAATCAGTTTGGGACTAGCACTGCAAAGAGGGATCTGTGAAAGAGAAAAGGAACCCCCACTCTGGGAAGCTACCTGATGATGAGATCAGGTGAGATGAAGGGACCTCAAAACCTCAGAATTGAGTGTCCAGACTGAGGAGGGCAAAGAAGAGAGAGAGCCACACAGACCATCAGTATCACCTCCCAGGACACCACAGACTGAGATGCTTAGAAGAGGGATGGGCACTGACTCAGGCTCAGGAAGGCAGTTCCAGGGAGAGGACTAGGGTTGTCTGTATGTAGACAGACTGACGGGCTAGGGAATAGTGCACCAAAGTATGGGGGATCGGAGCACCAGAGCTGAGGGAACCCAGGAGGAGGTCTGAACCCACAGGACAAGCAATGTGCCATTGTTAAGAAGGGCAAGAGGAGGAGGAGGGGCAGACCACCACAGGAATATCTTTATTTGCATACACATGGACTGAGGGAGAGTGGGACTATAGGTGCAGATGCCTTTTGCACAGGCTACCAGAAGCAGTGCCTCCTTCATGGGTTAAGTGTGAGGTGGGGGCTCTTATATGGTCTACATGTGGTGGGGGCAAAACATTGGAGTCATTTCAGACCCTAGAGGTAGGCATGGTCCGCCGCCAATAGGGGTCCGTGAACAGGCACCACCTGTGGCCACAGTCACCTCAGAGGTCAGCACAGAAGAGGGCACTGCAACTGAGCACCACCTAGTGTTGCTCTCATTCCCCTGAGAACACACATGCCCTACTGATGCCACTGCCAAACACTCAGGGTGCTGCCTACAACTGCCTGAGGGTCATTGCAACTTCCCAGGGCATTGCAACTAGGAGCAGCCTGTGCAACCTTCCCATGAGTCCTTGCCATTGTCAAGGCAACCAGGCACTGGCTACTAGCACTGCACATTGCCCACACCTCTCTGGAAGCACATGTAGTACCCTATCAAGGGGATAGCAGCCTGCACACAATGAGGTAAGAGACACCAAGTGTCCAAACAAAAAGCAGCCCTCATGTCAAAAGTAAGTACTAAGCCCTCACAAAATTCTCAGGGGCACTCTAGCATATAAATAGTTCTGCAAGACTATAATAGTTGTTTCCCTAATTCACAGAATATGAAAAATATAAACAAAATGAAGAAGCTCAAGAACAATTCCCAGTAAGAAGAGTAGGAGAGTTTACCTGAAGGATCAAACAATGAAACAGACTTAGGCTTAGGTCTAGGGTTAGGCTTACTGCTTAGGGATAGGGTTAGGCTTAGGGGTAGAGTTTTGTTAGGCTTAGGGCTAGGCTTAGGGTAAGGCATAGGGCTATGGTTAGGCTTAGTGTTGAGGTTAGGGCTAGGGTTAGGCTTAGGGTTAGGTATAGAGTTAGGCTTAGGGCTAGGGTTAAGGTCAGGGTTAGGCTTAAGGCTAGGTTTAGGCTTAGGCCTAGGGTTAGGGTTAGGCTTAGGTTTAGGGCTAGGGTTAGGCTTAGGGCTAGTTTTAAGCTTAGTTATAGGCTTACGTCTAGGGTTAAGTTCAGGGTTAGGCTTAGGCTTAGTGCTAGTTTTAGGGTCAGGGTTAGTTTTAGGGCTAGTGTTAGGGTTAGGGCTAGAGTTAGGCTATGCTTAGGCTTAGGCCTAGGTTTAGGCTTAGGTCTGGGGTTAGTGTCAGGGTTAGGGTTATGGCCACGGTTAGGCTTAGGCTTAGGCCTAAGTTTAGGTCTAGGTCTAGAGTTAGGTCCTGGTCTAGGTCTAGGCTTAGGCTCTCGCTTACCACTAGGGCTATGGTTAGGTTTAGGGTCAGGGTTAGTCTTAGGGCTGTGATTAGGGCTAGTGTTAGGTTTAGGGCTGTGATTAGGGCTGGTGTTAGGGTTAGGCTTAGGGCTAGGGTTAGGCTTAGGGTTTGGGCTAGAGTTTAGCTTAGCGTTAGGTTTAGGCTTAGGTTTTGGTTTAGGGTTAGGGTTAGTATCAGGGTTAGTCTTAGGGATAAGGCTAGGCTCAGGCTTATTGGTAGTGTTAGCCTTAGTGTTAGGCTTAAGCTTACGGCTTGGGGTTAGGGTTAGTTTTAGGGTATGTCTAGATCTCTACAGACTAATAGATCAAAAGTGAGGATATATTTGAAGTTATATAACTTTATAACTTATAAAAGGGAAAAAAATGCATCCTAGAATACTTACCCAGCAAGAATATCATTTGAAATAGGAGAAATAAAAATTCCCAACAAGCAAAGGCCAGGGATTGAACCCACAACTTCATGTTTCCTAGTCAGATTTGTTAACCACTGAGCCATGATGGGAACTCCTAAAATAACTTTAAAAGTGAAAGCCATTAAGAAAGACAAATAAGGACCCTATTTAATGCTAAAAGGCGCAATTCAAGAAGATCATACTATATTTGTCAATACATATGCCTCTAATAAAAGAGCACACAAATACATACAAAAAATACTAATAGACATAAAAGGAGAAATTCATGGGAATGCAGTAATAGTAGGAGACTTTAACACCCGACTCACATCAATGGACAGATCCTCTCAGCAGAATATCAATATGGCAATAGAGATCCTAAATGACACGATAGAAAAGTCAGACTTCATATTTTCAGGATACGACATCCCAAAAAAACCACATAATACACATATTTTCAAGTTCACAGGCAGTATTCTCAAGGATTGACCATATAATGGGGCATGAAACTAACTTTAATAAATTTAGGGCTACAGAAGTTATTTCAAGTATCTTCTATGACCACAATGGCATAAAACTAGAAATCAACCACAATGAAAGAAAAGACTGACTACATGGAGACTAAACAACATGCTACTAAAAAAACCCATCAGTCAATGAGGAAATCAAAAGGGAGGTTAAAATATACCTTGAGACAAATGACAATAAAAACATAACCTTTAAAAATCCATGGGATGGGAGTTCCCATAGTGGTTCAGCAGAAAAGAATCCAACCACTAACCATGAGATTGCGGGTTCAATCCCTGGCCTCACTCAGTGGGTTAAGGATCTGGTGTTGCCACGAGCTGCAGTGTAGGTTGCAGATGTGGCTTGGATCTTGCGTTTCAATGGCTGTGGCATAGGTTGGCAGCTGTATCTCTGATGTGACCCCTAGCCTGGGAACTTCCATATGCTGAGGATGTGGCCCTAAAAACAAACAAACAAACATCTATGGGATGCCACAAAAGCAGCTGTCAAAGGGAAGTTCACAGCCATACAGGTCTTCCTCAAAAAAAGAAACAAAAATCTCAAATCAACAACTTAACCTACCCCCTAAATGAATTAGGACAAGACGAACAAACAAAGTCTAAGGTCAGAAGAAGAAAGGAAATCATAAAGATCAGAGAGGAAATCAATAAAACAGAGAATCAAAAAAAAAAAAATAGAAAAAACATCAATAATATCAAGATCCAGTTTTTTGAAAGGAAAAATTAACAAACATCTGGCCAGACTCACCAAGAGGAGGAGAGAAAGAACTCAAACGAAGTAAGAAATGTAAATGGAGAAATCTAAACAGATATTGCAGAAATACAGAAAACCATAAAAAAATACTATGAATAAGCATATGACAAGAAATTTGACAACCTAGAATAGACAATTTTCTTGAGATATGCAACCCAACAAAGCTAAACCAAGAAAAAAAAATCAAATAAACAGACTGATCACTAGAAATGAAATTGAATAAAGAATGAAAACACTCCCTGCAAACCAAAGTCCAGGCTTCACAGGAGAATTATACCAAACATACAAAGAGGAACTTACACCCATCCTTCGTAAACTTTTCCAAAAGGCTGAACAAGAAGGAAAATTCCTAAAAACATTCTATGAAGCCGCCATCACCCTGCTACCAAATAAAAATAATACCAAAAATGAAAATTATAGGCCAGTATCTTCGATGACTCTAGACACAAAAATCCTCAACAAAATTTAGGCAACCAAATCCAACACCACCTAGAAAAGATGATATACCACAACCACCACGCAGGATCCATCCCAAGTTCACAAGGATAGTTCAGCATAAGCAAATCAATCAATGTCATATACCACATTAACCAAAGTAAGGTCAACAAACACACGATTGTCTCAATAGATGCAGAAAAAGCATTTGACAACGTCTGACATCCATTCTTGATTAAAAACTCTTACCAAAGTGGCTATAGAGGGAACACACCTTAAGATAATAAAAGCCTTTTATGACAAACCCACAGCCAATAAATATTAAATGGAGAAAAGTTGAATGCCCTTCCGCTAAAATCTGAAACAAGTCAATAATGCCCACTCTCATAACTTTTATTCAACTTAGCACTGGAACTCCTAGTGACAGCAATCATACAAAAAAATAAATAAATAAAAATATCTAAATTGGAAGGGAAGAGGTAAAATTGTCACTCATACATGACTCCTACAGACCAATCTAACAGAACAGAGAACACAGAAATAAACCCAGATACCTATGGTAAATTATTCTTCAACAAAGGACGGAAGAATATAAAATGGGAAAAAAGTCTCTTCAGCAAGTGGTGCTGGGAAAACGGGAAAGCTGCACGTAAATCAAGGAAACCAGGACACACCCACACACCATGCACAAAAATACTCAAAATGGCTTAAAGGCTTAAACATAAGCAAGACACCATAAAACTCTGAGTACATAGGCAAAACATTCTCTGACATCAACTGTACAAATATTTTCTTAGGTCAGTCTCCCAAAGAAATGGAAATAAAAACAAAAATAAACTGATAGGACCTAATCAAACTGACAAGCTTTTGTATAGCAAAGGGCACCATAAAAAAAAATGAAAAGAAAACCCACAGAATAGAAGAAAATCTTTGCAAACAATGCAACCGACAAAGGCCTCATCTCCAAAGTATACAGACAACTCACACAACTTAAGAAAAAAAAATTGAAAAATGGGAAGACCTGAATAGACATTTCTCTAAATAAGACATACTGATGGTCAATATGCACATGAAAATGCTTATCATCACTAATTATTAGAGAAATGCAAATCAAAAATACAATGAGGTTACCACCTCACATCAGTCAGAACTGCCATCATTAACAAGTTAACAAGTAACAAATGCTGGATAAGGTGTGGAGAATGTAAACTGGTACACCCACTATAGAAAACAGTACGGAGGTACCTCAGAAAACCAAATATAGAGCTACTGTATAATCCAGCAATCCCACTTCTGGGCATATATCTGGATATGCCCATATGCTCATTGCAGCACTGGTATGTTTGCTGCAGCACCATACACAGTAGCTAAGACATGGAAACAACCTAAATGTCCAAAGACAGATAAATGGATTAAAGAGATGTGTTTTGTGTACACAATGGACTACTACTCAGCCATAATAAGAACAAAATAATGCCATTTGCATCAACATGGATGTGACTAGAGACTCTCACACTAAGTCAAGTAGGTCACAAAGGGAAAAACAAATAACATATGATATCACTTTTATCTGGAATGTAATATGTGGAACAAATGAACCTGCCTGCAGAAAAGACAAGCAAAGAAACAAACTCATGGAAATGGAAAACCGACTTGTGGTTGCCAAGTGGGAAGAGGAGAGAGTGGGATGGACTGGGAGTTTGGGATTACTAGTTGCAAACCATTGCATTTGGAGTGGATAAGTAATGAGATCCTGCTGTATAGCACAGAGAACTATATCTACTCACTTGTGATGGAACATGATGGAAGATAATATGGGAAAAGGAATGTATGGCTGGTTTACTTTGCTGTATAGCATAAATTGTCAGAATATTGTAAATCAACTATAATAATATTTTTTTAAAAAGACTAAAAGCCAAATTTAAAAAAAATCCATTTTAACAATATTTACCTTTATAAAATTTTATTCTGCTTTACATATAGCATTATATAAGAACAGTAAGTGATATTTATGATATCAATATTAACTCTGGTTAAATTAACTAAATAGAACAGAGAGAACTTGCTTAGTTATTGATGCCCATTTCTATGTGTCACTATTTCTATATTCCTAAAATACAATGAACAATTTTTTGAAAAGCAGAACTAAGGTTAATATCAAGAAAGATTTATGTTCAAAAATTAGAAATTGATGTTTTAAATTTCTATTTCTTATCATTTGTCATCTTTTTAACTCATTTTATGACTATAGCGTGATTTCTAGTTGGCCTTTAACCTTACGGAGTTTAGCCAATTAGTAAAGACTTTTTATACCTTGTTCTCTTTATTGCATTCATGTCATTTTCAATTTGCATGTACTCATACTGAGATGGAAAATTGAGAACAAAAATGGAACAGAATACTAAGACATTTTTTGTGATTGTTAAGTATCTTAAAATTTCTGAGCATGGCATGCTGTTTAAAACCAACTGCATTTCCATACTCTGTTCTCTTTGTCTGGGATCCCTTTCACTATGGACACTCATTTTTCTGAGAAGTCAGCCCAGAAGTCCCATTCTCTGAAGCCTCCATTGATCTTGACCTTGACAGAATAATCCCATTCCTCTTCTCTGCTAATAATGACTGATTTTCTCCATATTTCCTGGCTCATTCAATCTCACTTCTTAACCATCCAACCTGGAACCCTCCTAACTTCTTTCTTTCCAAATCCTTACTCTTCACCTTCCACACGTTCTCTGCCAATTCTACTTTCCCTAGGCCCTCTGCATTTATTGGTAAGCTCCTTCCCCATTATCTCTCAGTCCTTAACCAGGCCCTATGCCTCCACTTTCTCCTAGTCTAGGCCTTCCTCCACTCTTCAGCCAGGGTCTTACTTCTAAAATGTATTTCTGATCATTGATAAAGTCCGTAAGTTTAAGCAAGATAAGAGGTATTTTGCTGTTCAGAAACATTTATCATTCTTGTTTTATTACTCCTAATTCATTACATTTAATAGTCTACTCCAACCATACCACCCCCCCGACTCCCTAAATGCCTCTAATAGTTTATATTACTGTTGGATTATTCACTTCTTTTCTTCTATAGGGAGATTCTTAACCCCTGATTTGAGGCTTGACGATGTAACTTCCTTTTGTTGACAGAATGTGGATATGTGACACAGGTCACCTCTGAACAAAAGCAGTAAGTGTGACTGCATGGTTTGGCTCACCGCCTTGCTCTTGCTCTCCCTTTATGCATGAGAACGGGAGAGCCCCACACTGGGCTGCTGCTCTACCCTGTCCCTGAATGAGAAAGTCTGAGTGCAGCACTAAAGCAGCAGCAGCCTCAACCATCCTTTCTGTTTTCACTAAAAAAGAATAATTTCCCTCTGTCTTTACTAGAAATATTTCTACTAAACCTTCAAGAGCTACTAGAACTTCCTTGTGAGGCCTTCCTTTAAGTCAAAATTTATAGCATTTTCAACACTGTTTAATAGCACCAATCACACTCTATTTTAATTTTCTATTCAGATGCATGCTTTCATCTCTTGAACCAGAGTATGATTATTTCAGAGCAGCAAATTTTTTCCCCTAATTTCCAGTGGCCAACATTAATCCCAGCAAATACTAACAGTTCCACAATTTGTTGAATTAACAATGCAATACCCAGAATCAAATGAAGGAGTAAGTCTTTACCTCTAGCAACTCTACTGGTTGGCAGTCTTTCAAGGAAGAGCTTTTATGCCTTGACTGCATTAACATGATTAAATGCTTTATTTTGCAAACATTTCTATAGCACTTATTGTGTACCAGGCATTATTATATGTTCTTTTAAAAAGTTACCTTGTCTGGAGTTCCTGTTGTAGCTCAGCGGTAATGGACCCAACTAGTATTCAAGAGGATGCAGGTTTGCTCCTTGGCTCCACTCAGTGAGTTAAGGATCTGGCTGTTGCTGTGAGCTGCAGTGTAGGTCACAGACACAGTTCAGATTTCACGTTTCTGTGGCTATGGTATAGGCCAACAACTGCAGCTTTGATTCAACCCCTAGCCTGGAGGCCTGGGAACTCCCCTATGCTGCAGGTAAGGCCCTAAAAAGAAAAAAAAAAGTTACCTTGTCTTAATCATCACAATAATCTTGAGACAGTCATTATTAGTATCCTTATTTTCAGCTGAACCAGCCAAGACACAGAGAGGTTAAGTATTTTGTCTAAGTATTCAGTGATAATGCAAGCATTTATTTCTCAACATAGAAGAGGTAACTGGTTCAAACACAAGTTCAGCAATATTACTAAGTAATTTAAAGCCTCAATTTCCTTAAATTTTAAAGAGAATGCTTAAAATCATATACTGCCTACGACAAAGTCTGTCGTATCAGAAGACCAAAAGTGAAATGCATTCTAGAATCTAAAAATTGAATTTTCTATATTAAATGTTAATTCTCTGATAAGGTTGAGGTAGTTCTGCCATGTTTCATAGGACCATGCCCCTCTGAAGGAAGTTAGATAGTGACCTCCACTATCTCACAGGTCAGTGCACTTTGTCCCTTTGGGCTCAAGGGGTTTTGAAGAACTAAGAAAATGGCCTCCAAAAAAATGGCTTCTTTATAGTTGGTGGAAAAATAAAACATACACTAATTAATGAAAATAAGCAATGTTATTCAGTTTATTAATGGAATAGTAAAGGTTAAATGGAAAATGATAAATCTTACATTAATGCTCTAAGAATTCACCTATTTACAGATGAATTCCTCATTGGTGTGTAGTATCTCTACATATTCTTAAAATGAATATAAGATCCATTCACTTTTCAACCTATTTTGAAATAAAGCAGAATTCTATTTTATACATATACAGAAGCCAGAACATTTGAAAAATCCTATGCATTAAAAGAAATGTAAGGTCGTGGAACTGAGACTATTACTGTTGTCTCTTAGGAAATTAAAAACATACTAGAGGAAAAGAGGAAACATCGCAGAGTGCTAAAAAGGAAACCATAATCTAGTTTACTTAATTGAGTGTAGATACCACTTTCGCCTGTTGTATAAATGTGGCTTTTAAGCACAGAGATCTACATATATTTTTGAAAGAAGAACATGAACTTATTTACTTATTTAGTTGACTAAAATTGTCTAAAATTACTTAATGAGTCATTTATTAATATCAATTCTGTCCATTTTTTCCTCTTATCAGTGTGTGAACTCTCTCTTCATTTCCCTACCCAGAAATTGTGTGGATAATTAGAGGAACGTGTTGTCTATGGAAGCCAATAATGGTGAAGCCAAATCAATGATCTTTTACCCCCAGGACCCTACCTCAGACTCAGAGGGAGCCATTAGATAAAATTTTTCAATATAAATTTTATACATCTTATTCCATACTATAAATCTTCCTCACAGAATTTGGAACACTTATTATAAAGAGTAACAAATACTGAAAACATCTTTTAGACATTTTTCAAAAGAGACCCATTAGCAGTCTTATTTGGGTTCCTATCAATTACTGGAACATGTTTATTTACAATATAACAGTATGTACAAATTCATATAAAAGGATTCTACTAGAATCCTTTTTTCCTCAATCCTTAGAGAAGATATAGCAAATGGAGTAAGTTTTTTTATCTAAATCATTTACTCTGCATAAACACCATAAATGATCCATAATTACATGATAGTGAGGGAGTAATTTTAACATAAATATAATTAACAATGGGAAGAATAGGTTGTTCTGAAAAACTTTAAAGAAGGTCAATTGCTATCATTGGAATTGTCAGCTTTTTTGCCCAAGGATCATTGGAAGACAGATTTTTTATTTCCCTGGCAGCTCATGTTTGACTTTTGCCATTTATATAAATACAATGTAAAAAGTCATAGAAGAGGTAATGGGTGCTTCCAGCTTTTCTACTAACATAAGAAAGATGCAAGGGCTCTAATATTCTTAGTCATTGACATTTACAACTATGGGTTTGTTTTTAATACAGGGTAGTGAGCACTGTACTTAAGGCACTGGAAAATGCTTTATGGCATACACTAAAGGTGAATCACTTTTTTGCTAAATTTATTAGCTAGAGGAATTGCAATCTCAAGAGGAAATTTAGCTAGTTTTAACCCAAGTAAGCGCTTCTTATAGTTATTTCCTCTTGAATTCTCAGCAGGACTCAGGAATTCTAAATGTCCTATTCAGGGATCCTGATTTCTTTCCCCCAGCTGGTTTCTGCCACCTTGGGTACTGACAGAGTACTCATTAACAAACTAATTGATTTTTATTAATTATCTGTGGTATAATCTTTCCACTGTTTTCCCCCCTAGTATCTAAGCTTATTAACTCCAAAACACACACACACACACACACACACACACACACAAAATAATTAGTCCTGAAGAAACTTCTGGAATGAGAATGAACTCGAATACACACATTGCACAAGTCAAAATATTAAGGAAAGCTAGATGTTCTATTTTTAAAATGCCACTCCACAGAAGTTATACAGAATTATAAATATTTAGTTTAAAAGAAACACAATTTGAGAGACTATTAAAGTAGCTCTTAAGCAGTTTATATTACTTAAACAAAATATACTTAAATCATAATTTTAAGGCTATTGAATTGAAAATATAACTTAATAAGATAAAACAATTAACAGCAATCCAAGAAAACAGACTCTTCTGTAATGTTTTTTAAGGGTTGGAACGTAACTCAATATAAAATGAACTTTTAAAATATGAGAAAAGGAAATAAAATTGTGGAAATGTCAATCTAATAGCCTCAAAAGGAAGCAGTGCAGTGGTAACGACTGAAAACATGGAGTATGGGATCAATTTTCCCATATCTATAAGTCACTGCTCTACATCCTTCTAGTTGTATGATTTGGGGCAAGTTCCTTAACCTCTAAAACTCTCAGATTCCTTACTTGTAACATTACATTAGCAATAATACCTTTCTCATCAGTTCGTTATGGAATGAAAGGAGATGATGCTTAGTACCATTCTTAGGATATAATAACGCCTCAATAAATGATACATGTGTGATTACTATCACATCATCCTTATTTTTATTTAGTCCTGTATTTACTGAGCAACATATATCAATACTATTATCTAATATTTTAAGTTGAGTCTTTCTTGGGGTCTAATAAAGATTTCATTATGCTGGTTCCTACCTGCCCCAAACACACACACTTTCTCCATCATTCTTAATACCACTGGTAACATGACTGACTTCCACATTGGTATCATGTTTCATTTTTCCCTTTATCAGTTTTGACAAGCAAAACCACCACTGGATCCAAATGCTTTTTCCCTGTAATTGTCTAGGCCCTGTGTTATCATCATTATTTATATGGCTTTAGGCTATATGCTACTTTCTGTTAATTGTACTACTATGGCATCTTCTTTATTAGCTTTCAAACTACCTATGAACAATTTTCAAAAGTATTTTTTGACAGAACCTAGTTCCTTTACTAAAGTATACTTGTAAATTACAGATGAGAAAACAAATCCCCAGAATCCAACCAGTGAACAACTGCCTTCCTCTGGTAGTTTTCTGATAGTAATGATGCTTTCCTTAGAACCCCTCGAATATACTCTGAATCAAGCTGGGTCTCACATTTTCAACTCAACAACATACCTCCTTATCCAAAATATATTATTTTCTAAAGTTCTTTGTATGGCTCTTTCTTCTCTCACAAGAATTAAGGTCAAATGTGGTCTTGGTTAAAAATAGCTTCTTTTTTTAAATTTATTGTCATTTAACTTAATTTTTTAATTTATTCTTTATTGTTATTTCCCCCAACACACTTTTTTTCCCCACTGTACAGCATGGGGACCCAGTTACACATACATGTATTAACTTTTATTGGGCAACTTCTATGCCAAGTGCTAAAGATTTTTTAAGTTGTTAGTCCTTCATCAGAAAAACAAGGGCAACTGAAACTATCAGAGTGGTAAGAGATTAAATTACATATACACAGACTTAGAAAAGTCTAACTTTTCAAAACTAGATTAAAAATTACTATAGACAGGTAGAATATAGTGACAAAACACTCCTGGAACTTCTGCTAGGAAGAGTCTGATCAATCTTAAGAATGCAAAGAAATGCGCTATGGTGATGGAGAATGGCATTCTGAGTCACGTGACAGCAGCTACAAAGGCATTTAAAAATGGAGAGTGTTGTGGGAAATGGTGGTAAGTCCTGCATGCCTGCAGAGGATTAATTTAATGTGGAGAAGGAGCAAGGGGAGCTGAGAAGTAAAATATGGCTGCCTTACAATTGTATGTATAGACCATAAAAAGCTTAAGTTTTATATTATTAATTGATGGCACTCCATTTTTTGGTTGTCATTTGTTTTTATGGGGTCTCATGGACACCTTAAATCCATTCAGTGTTCTAGATTATGAGTTCCTGCTTAGGAAGTGGGATCCTAGAAGAGATTTTAATAAGTTGAACAAAATGATTACATTGTCTCTCCAGAAAACAATTCTAGTAGCAATATTAAGAAAAAATAATGGCCTGGAGGATATTTCATTGGCAGGGACAGAAGTGAGGAGGCTATTGCAATGGCCCAAATTATCAAAAATAGGCAAAAGATAGTTGGGGCAATGTTCTCTTATTTCCAAAGTACCTTGTATCACCTCTACACATGGTGCTGCTGGTTAACATGTATGTCTCCTTAACTAAAATTCAAGGTCATCCATCCCAGACAAGTAGTAGGTTCTTAAAATAGAATGCCTTCATGAGATTTAGAATATCAATAATGAAGGAGAAGAACATTCAAGAATCAGGGACATTTCTGAAGTAGAACCAAAATAATTTGACAATTGGTTGAATATAAGGAGTTAAAGAGAAACTACTAATATTGAGCCTCTTATTTCTAGCTTAGAGACAGAGAATGCAAGGACAAAGATTACACTTGTTAGGTAATATACATTTTATTTTCCAAATGCAGGGTTTGCACCTGTCCTACTGGACATATAGGTAATATGCTCAAGTGAGATATCAAAATGAGAACAATGGAATCTGTTATCACTAGTAAATGGATAATAGATGATGTACTTCCAGTGGATGAGATCCTGCTGAGAAACCATGTGAACAGAAAAACACAGAAATGTTCTCTAAACAACAGAAGGAAGAGAAGGAGTCATAAAATGAGGACAAAGAAAAGAGAGTTAGGATAATAGAAAGAGAAGTAAATGATGACCATAAGCCAAAGAAAGTGAGTTTCAAGAAGCAGTGGGAGGAGGTAAAGGCTACAGAAATGTTATGAGGAAAAAAGAAAAGAAAATTAGGAAAAATGTGTCATTTCCTGAGAGTATTGTTCAGAAGCGATAGAAGCATAAGCTTAATGGTAGAGTGCTAAAATAATTCATGATCAGAAGGAAAATAAGAGAACTTTCACTGATGCTAAAGGGTGACTTTGCATAGTGGTCTTTTGATAGGATGGTAGAAGAACTAAGGAATTATTTGTAGGATGGTAGGAAAACTAGGATGGTAGGAAAACTTGTAAATTTTTTTTAACTATTTGGAAACTTAGATCAAGGAAGGGAAGAGGCCTGAAAGATACAGGAAAGATTTAATATAAAACAGTTCTGGAGCCAATGGAGCGTGGGGAATCAAATACATAGCACCTAACAAGAAAGAAGGAATGAAGGCATATATGTAAGAAAGTATCTACCACCACACTAACTATTAGGCACATGTTACAACATTCATATTAGCTTTTATTTTCCTTGACCAATGTTAGATAGCGAGTACAATGAAAACAATACATCCTCTGCATCTCCTTAAGTATTTAACTTATTCAAGTAGATAGAAATAGGTAAAGACCTACCGTCATTATCCATGTGCTTATTTTACGTATCATATGGGATCCCATTTCTGGGCTCACCTTATTTCAGAATTTTCCCCTTTGACTAAGAACATCCATTCTTCATGTTATCTTATTCCCAATCAAAGTTTAACACAGTGAAGTCATCTTTATGTCCACACCTAGAAAGGGAAAATGTCCCTTTCTCCTCTTTGATAAGTGTTCTCTTTCCTCAGTGCTCCAATTTCTACTTGTCAAGAAAAATAGCTGAATCTTTAATTTTTACTAACATATAGCTTATTAATAATAATGTAATGAGACACCATCAGGGAGCAGTGTTTTAACTTAGGAAGTGCTTCTTTAGTGAGGAAGTTGCAGGTAGTATAAGATAATGGGAATAGCACCCTAGCTGTTCTCGTATTTCCCCAACACACAGAAATTTCTAGTCTTCTCATGTAGAAAGTTCGTCCTGAATGTGATTACATTTCAATTTAAATCTTTGAATGTATCAGGGCTTTTTTTTATTAGGCTATAAATATTTATGACTTAACATAATACCAAAAAAAAACAGAATACATGTGCAACATAAATTAACAATAGAAAAATTAGCAAGTAAGTAAAATGTCTGGCTAAAGGTAGTAAGTTAAAAAATTACTTTGTATGATAAATACCATGCTCTCATTAAAGTCATATTATTTTGTTATTTTCACAAGTCTGCCATTTATGTGTACTGTAAGATTCTGTGAAATAACATATAAAAATTGAAAAAGAACATACAGTAAAACTTTATTTTTTGAGTTGTAGGTGGGTGATTTTCATTTTATTCAAATATTAGAAGCATTTAGGAGTAGAGAGGTGGGGTGAAGCAGTAAGACATAAAGGAAGTATCTTTTCTAGCTAGTATATGCAGGTCTAAATTAAGGTTCCAGTGTTTTCATTAGGTTCCCACATTGTCTGTCCAACTTCCTATTAAGTTAATATCAAAAACAAAGGCTGCACAGTTACAGAAATCTTTTACCTTCTATGTATAATTATGGCAATAAATTACGCTGGCTAAAGCACTCAAGCTTTCTGATATATATGGCTTTGGTGTATTCTCATTAAAATTATTTGCCCTCTTTTAGTTCTTCGTTAGCTGGAATTTAACATCTCGAGTCATATTTAAATAAAAAGTTATCATACTCTATTCAACAATATTTTTCAGAGAAGCTGAAGACTTAATACCAGCCAAAGGTTGCAAATGACTTTTTGTTTTAAAGGTGTGGGGTCAAAGAAATATCTGTAAAATATATTAATTTTTATCTTAAAATCTACTTGCCCTTTGTAATCTTGTGCAATATATTAGGGAATCTTAGAAATCACACATCCTCGGGTTTTCTACCAAATTTAAACAAAACACTATTAAAATTCTTGTGGTTGTAGTTTTGGTATGTAAGTGAATTTCTTTCTTTGCTCAATGCAGACCATGAAGAGGATCATGGAAATGGGGCTTTGCATGGATCTCTCCACTTCTGCTTATAGCGAAAACACTGCATACCACACCTAAGACTACATCTAATCATAGAATCCAAAGTAGCAGAGCTGAAATGACCTGATTGACAAAATTCAAAGCATAGCCCATAGAGTATACAGTTCCTATGTTGCTTATTGATCCCCTTTCATCTGATGCTAAATAACTGGCTTTGAAGGTAAATTCTCCAGATTACCAACAACGGCAAAATTTTAAAATACCTACAGTTTTTTTTCCCCCATTGCTCAGTTCATTCTTAACTCTTCTAAATTTTGACTTCTCAACTTTGGTACTTCTAGATGAAAAAATGAAACAAATATTTAAAAACTGGAGAAAGTACGAAGAATGTACAGTAGTTCTAAGATTCAGCTCTGTAAACCAACCAAAAATTTTAACATATAAATAATATTCTGTTATATACTTTTTCAATAACATGGTAGGAAATTAAAACACTATAACCATACAAACAACAAGCAAAATTCTCAGTGTTAAGATGTTATGAGCAGCTGCACTGGGGTTTTGCTTTTGTTCTTATTATCAAATATTAATTCAAGGGTAGTGATTTTGAAACAAATACACACAGTTCTCCAATTAGGTTATATAAACTCACCAAAAAGAAAAAGGTAAAGCAAGTCATCAAGAGAAAGCAAAGAGACAAAATAATGAGAGAAATGTTCTCTAACACCAAAGTAGTATGACAATTTTCTGAGACTCAAATAATATTACTATAAAACTTGTAACCTATGATTTGTTGTATTCCTGAACCTCCATTTATTTCCTTACCAGGTCTGTTTCCTCTGTGATAAACTGTGAGACTTAATAAAGTCATTCTAATAGGAATAATCTCAGATCTTGGTGAGAATCGTAGAATAGCAAAGAGGAAAATCAATGATTCTACTAGTTCGCGCTTTTGAAAAATGTTCACTTAGGCAGGGAGCAAGAGAATTAGGTATCTACCTTTGTGCTTTTATCCTTGTAGGTCAGTTAATAGTCCTATTATAAGTCCAATAGGATCTGATTCTATTTTATGCATGAACACTATTCAGGTGATATATTGCTCTTTAAATTCTAGCACCCCATTCTTTTTCTTCACTGTGCTTATTTTGAAAGTAAATTTACCACTCATAAAAATAAGCTGTTGACAGTGATTGAATGTCCACAAAGAAAGATGGCTATTTACCTGTTTCCCTATGCATTCCCAGTTTCAGGCACCAACATTAAATGAAAGGGCATTCCAGTATTTAAGGGCGCATGAGAGAGGGAGAAAGAGAGAAATACTGAGAAAGAGAGAGAATAAGAATGTGAGTGTCTTCATTTGAAAATGAAATTATCATTTACAAACTACAGAGCAGGAACTTCCAATGACACTATTTTTTTATGTGTCCTCTTCTCCATTTTATTTAACAATAGGTACAAAAGAGACCTAAAATCCTGAGACATGGGGGGACTTAAGTTCTATAAAAGGATTTGTCAAGAAGTAAAAATATTCTGACCCCAATACAACAAAGCCAATTTCAGAAAGTCAAAAAATTTGCCTTAGATCTCCTTGACATCTGTATGACCCCTCTCTGCCTCCCAGCTATCCAGCAGTTCAGTGGCTGCAATCCCAACAGTGGAATCATTGTCTTGCACTGCTAATCCTCAGAGTAAAAATTCCCGTGATCTAACATTAGGCACCCAGAATATCTGAGCCAAGCCCATCTGAGACATTAGTTTCAGCACAATTTTAGGCACACTGCAATTGCTCGCAACTTGTTTTTTTTTTTTTTCATCTCCAAAGAAAAATGCTTTCTCAGAAATAATCCTAGAAAGGTAATTCTGAGATCAAGTTATATAGATATACGCACACATAAACGCATATATACACATAAATTTTAGTCATATAGCCTATTTATATGACACTGTATATAAACAAAACAAAATAAACTCCCACTCAGGAAAAAAAAAATAGTTGTTAATACTAGTTTCATTCTTCTTCTTTACTAGACGATATCAGCCATACCCTAACAGTCATGCCTTAGATATACAACTTATGGCAACTTTTTAAATAACAAGAGATGGAATAGAATGATATGAAAGAAACCATGGAAATGAGTGAATATGCTAAAGAAAAATTGTGTTTGTATTTAACTCATTCAAAAACTTTGCTCATCACATTCAACAATTCCTTGTCATTGGCTTTAGTGCTCATAACTTGAAATGTAAATTTGAAAATTAAATTTCTGTAATTGAGGAAAAGTCTATTCTTATTAGGTTTTATGGAGCAACTAGAATTCTTAAAAATAAAAAAGACTCTAGAAATGGGAACTCTTACTGAAATAGAGACACTTAAAATTTCTAGATTTACCTAAATCTCAAGATAAAGATGGGTTTGAGTAAAAATAATAGTTATAGGGAACTGAAAAGTAGGAGTTATGTTAATGAAACGGGACTGTAAGTCAGAAGACTTACATCCTAATTTTATTCTTTCTCCCTGATCTGAGGTAACTCAACGTAACATTTAAAATATGAACTATGTATTTTAATTTGCTTTTAAAGATTTTTTTCCTAGATGCATAATTCCATACATGCTGAAATAACATTTGGGGTAAAAAGTTTACCTCTTCAAGCACTAACTTTTAGGATTTAGCTTATAAATCTGTATTCTATATACACAAAATAATTATACAGTTTTCCTGATAACATCAAACTATTATTAATGGCATTTTTACCTCATTTGTGGAAAATCTGCAAAAATCATTTGCCAAAAAGGACTTTTCAAAGGTGTAATTCTTGTAAAAATGTCAATTTTTGCATATGACTGCAAGAAACGTGGAAAGTGATTTTTTTTGCAAGCTCAATTCTAAGACTTAGTTTTTAATGACATTGCTGATAAACTCTGTGTGATAAGACACATTTTTGCACTTATGCATTTCCGATAAGCTAATTTCTAAAAGTGGATTGGCGTTCAGGGTATTTTTATAGAAAAGCTCAAAAGCCGACCAGATTCTTCTTTTTAATAGGCTTTTAAAATTCTTAACTGTTTTAGTCCATAGTGGAAGAGAAGGAATAGTGGAAGATCAGGTATGATGCCTTGAATCCCAACCAAGTGAATGATATCTCTGTTATACATGGCAGTGTAAGGGGTACACAAGGAGATGAAAATATCTTTGAGCCTATTTGGGGAGAGGAAAAGAACAATGAATGACACAAAAGAAAATGCCTTATTATGGTAGATTCATGAAATACCACCTTTATATGTTTAAAAGAAATACCCCTTTATTTACCAAATTCTAAGGTAATGATCTTGATTGTCAACTGGTAGCAACCCTGCTAAGAATCTGCCTCAAATATCTCAGGTCAGATAATTTTCATACAGGGCTCTGTGTAGACTATGGAATTTAGAGGTATGAGCCACTGTCCCTCTTAGTTTGAGACTCTTGGGACAACTCCATTTTTTTTTTTAAGTATACATAAATTTCCAATTAATTTGTTCTTGTCAGTTGGGAAATAAAATGACCTGAAACTGAAATAAATCCTTTGAGAACACCCTAAGTAGCCTTCAAGAATTAGGAATCTAAATCTCAGTTTAATAAGGATTTGGGCAGAAACAGATTTGATACTTACCCATAAATCAAATAATCAAGGAGATGATTACATTCATTTGATTCTATTTAGCTCTTTGACTTTTAGTAATAATCAAAATAGTTTTTGCTTGTCTAACTTTGTATACAATTTTTTAAAAATATGCTACCGTGTTTACACTCTCCTTAAAATAGTTTGTTTTCATGCCAATATCACAGCTCAAAAAGTACCAAGATATAGAAAATATATATCTTAAAATCATTCATCTTCTTAAACTGTTTCTAATTTAATGTGTCAGGGAACTAATATCAAATACTTTTATTAAATATTCACATTCAATTTTTCAGAGTAACTTCTTTTTCCTATCATGTATAGTTAATCAGCATATTAAAATAGATTTTTAGGGATTTATACATTTGATTTCTTAATTAGAAAGTAAGTATATGAACAAGATATTCTTTATATAATTTTATACAGGTTAAAAAATTAGTTACCTGTAGTTAAATAAACAAAGAAGAACAAAATAAAAAACATGTGTATTTCAAGTGTATGTTTCAGAAATTTTAAAAGAACAATTTAAATATTTTGAAGAATGTATAAATAAAATTTTAAATAAAAATAGGTGATATAGGAAAGCTGCAAAGTCTTATTTAATGAAAATAATGGGTGAGAATAATAACTACAGATAGGGAGACAAGGAAAGAAAATTAAATGTCTCTTAGGAAATATCCTGGTCAAGGCGATTATATCTATATCTTGTTTTATATTACAAGCCAGGCTGAAATTTTATAATGAAATGACCCTGACCTGAAGCCTCCTTTGTAAATGACTAGTGCCTTAATTATTTGCATCTGTGAACTCAAATGAACATACTTAAGGATATATCAATATGCTCATAAATCATCTGCAGGCGATAAGTAGTCCAACATAGATAATTAGAGAATTTACGGAAGGCTTACTCCCTCTGTTTATCTGCTTATGACATTTGCGGTACAGCCCTAACAGCAGGATAATTACTAGATTTATTCATCAAACAAAATCACGCCTTCTGGGAATGCACAGTGACTCCGGTTTTAGGACTAATAAAGACATTTTTCACCAAAACTCAAGTACTAATTTGCTCAATAACTAGCTGCAATAAGCTTTTATGGAAGCACTCAAAGAAAAGGCTTGGCACCAGAGGGCAGATAATTAAAGGTGCAGTATCCCTCTACAAAAGGATCTGAACAATTCCCTGACCATATTAAAATTTAATTGTTGAATGTTAATTGAAAAAAAATTTAAGTCACTTCTGTTCTCTGCATTTCCGGAGTTATTCTCCTCAGATCAAAAACACATCTTTATGTCAAAGTTAGCAACAAAAGAAAACCTAAAATAAAGTGCTATTATTAATACTTGTCATCAAATAGCCCTCTGAAAAGATATAAAAATTTTTTTCTACAGTAGTTATCTTAACTAAAGCCAGAATACATCTGCTTTGAATTGTCCCCCATCTTTCCCCCTCACTCACACAAGAGTTATGGTCACTTAACTTGTTTTTCATTAAAAGTTTCAACAACTTTCTAAGTGATAATGGCTCAGAATACGTTAGTGGTTTGAAAACCTAAGTATTTCTTAACTGCATTTCCCTTTCATAATTATTTGAAAGCCTGGTTATTTTATTCATAAGGATTTCCCCTCTATATGCACAAAATGGAGTCACATCAAATAGAAAAGTACTTCTCAACTAAAATCATTGAGCTTTAATTAGGTAAGAAAGATGATCAGAGCCTCGAGTTTCCCTGTCCACACAGAATGTTACGTCTCAAGGAATTATGGAGTAGTCTCAGTTAACTTCTCCATGTTTATGCCATCATCCTGCTAAAAGAAGAATTATAAAGTATTATTTTGAAAATGCTTCCACATCAGACAGTTGGGGTGTTCCCCAGAAGCCAAGAAGTTACTATACCCAAATCAGAAACTCTCAGGCCCTTGGGTTCACTTTCTGCTGCAGAGGAATGATGAACTACACAAAATACAGACTTTTAAACTCATATTTAATTGTTTAATGTCATGGCTCTTGGTAGAGCATTGTTGCTTGAAAAATAAATTGGGTAATTCAATTAAATGGCTACAGAAGATACATCATATCAGATGTAGAAAGGCACTAACCCCAGCTTGAACTTGACGTCCCACATCGCTTCACTTATTTGACAAATGGATTCTTGAAAATAATTGAAACACATGGCTGCCAGCATAGGTCAATAATACTTTTTTGCCATTCAGCCTCTTAACAGCTTCCATTTTTTCTTGCACTGTGCCATTCAGGGCAAAGATTGCATTTGCCTGGTAAATCATGCAAGCATTATTACTAAAATGGGACTAAATGCAATGAAAATGGACTACATAAAAGTAATGGCACTTAAGTAAAAGGAAGACCATCTACTAGGGCAAACACTAAATGTCAGAGTTAAATACTATATGACATTACTTCCATTACAAGCTCATATTATGCACATAAGAAAGCAAACTCACTAACTATAGCTGCGTACTACATTTTCATATTGTTAACTTAAACAATGTTTTCAAGACAACTACTGCTAATCCAGATTTAAAGCAGAGCTACATGTCTGCTATTTCAAGTTTTTTCTTCCATCTCTCTTTAGGTATATTTTATTTAGGAAAAAAAACTGAATTAATGCTAAATTTTCAATTGAGCATCACTAATAGGTTTAAAAGCCAATACTTGGTCTATTCGAAAACACTGGAAAAAAAATAAAGAAAAACAATCGAATTATAAACAAAGAAATTTAAATTACTGCCCAGATAAAGATGTTTTGAATGGGAGGGAAAAAAAAGAAAAACATGTGTTTTAACCCAGAGTAAACATGCTGGGAGGTATATTTTTAAAATCCTAATTCTTAAATTTCTACTTTCTTATGTCAGTACACTTTAAATGGTCAAGAGGGAACTAGTAGATAAAGCAGGATTGAAGACTAAAAGACATTTTTTGTTGTTATCGAGTTGAAAACAGAGACTACTAATTTCTTAGTATTTATGGTGTTCCAGTTTCTTAGTGTTCACACTTTCAACAACTGTTTCACAATCAGACAACACTGCTTAAAGAATGCAATAAAAATGACTAGAATGGACTCCCGCCCCCAAATTGCTAAACCTTTATACCTCAGTTTTCACATCTGTAAAATGAATGTAAAGATAGTTCTCACCCTCCAAAGTCTCTTAAGAGGATTAATTGAGAAAGTATTTAATGCAGTGCTTAACAATAAAAGCTCCATAAATGTCTCCCAGTATTGGAAAGAGAAATGTGCATCAGCCCTAAGTTATTTTCAAGACAAGAGATGTTCAGAAAGGAACAAGTATGCATTATATTTATTTATTTATTTTTTCTCTTTTTAAGCCGCACCCATGGCATATGGAAGTTCCCAGGCTAGGGGTCAAATCAGAGCTACAGCTGCTAGCCTACACTACAGCCACAGTAACACGAGATCTGAGACACATCTGCAACCCACATCACAGCCCATGGCAATGCCGCATCCTTAACCCACTAAGGCCAGGGATGGATCCCGCGTCCTTGTGAATCTTAGTCAGGTTCGTTAACAGGTGAACCACGAAAGTAACTTCCCATGTGTGCATTTTAACACTGGACTCTCACTTAAACATCTTCAGGTTATGTTTAGCTTTTTGGTTTTTATACCACAACTAACAACATCCATTGATCTTAAACTTCAGACGAACCCAAACCCACTTAGCTTCCTTCAAGTTCCTGAAGCTTATTAGACAACTCTTTTCCAGTCAAGGTTAGTAAGTACCGGGAAAGTAAATTACTTAGGCTGCTTAAAGAGCTCACAAAGCTCTCCACTCTTCAACAAGTCACCCATTTGTCAATCTTTTCCTTTTTTAAGCAGTCCTCTGACTCCCCCACCCCTGCCACCATTATGCAGCCCCAATACAGCCATCCCTGGAGTCTTTCACTGAAGCTCACCATGTGTACATCTGATGGGGCTGGTGGGTAGGATTTATGAGAGAAAACTATCAGCATTACTCTTTTGCCGGTTTCTGCTTCACCTGATTTTGGTTATTTAATAAACTGATTCAGTCAAGAAAAATGTAATGTGTCTGGGGAATTACATTTCAAAACTTTAGGTTTGTCTTAGGCTTTCAGTGAACTAAAGCTTTGTTTAAAAATGACACTTAAAACCCCAAAACACTGGAGTGGATAGGAAACAGAGTAATCTTACTTGTCTGAACTATTCCTCAAGAAATACAAAGAAAAAAGATAAAATATAGTTTTATAGTTATAGTTTCTAACTATAAAAATAGTTAAAACTGCAGAGAGAAGGAATAAATCACAAATCACAGACACAATTGCATGTTGCAAGCATCAGGATGAGATTCCTGATATATTAAGGAGACCAATAAAAAAGTGAGATTCATAGATTCACACCTACCATTGAAGTGTTCAGTGAAATTAACTTACAGTTATGAAAATTAATTCTGCTATATTTATCTTCATCCATAAAGCATAGTAATTTAAGGGTTATTATTAGCCTTGCTTTGAAATACTACTATTTCTCTGCAATTCACTGCTTACTATGCTGTAATTTTATTTTGTATATTCTTTCTGAAAAAATAGTCATTCTTTAAGTTTGAAAATCAAAGACCATAAAGTAAGGATGTTTGTATGCACTCACAGGGATAAACGTTTCATTTCATTCTAAAATAACATTCACACAAAAAATACATAATCTATTTTTTAAAATCTAATGAGAAAATCTCCTGGTCCAGATGCTTGATTTAGGCAGGGTATTTCAAAATTCTCAAGGCTTACTTTTCTCAATTAAGGATTATGGAAACAATCCTGGTAAGCCTAAAGGGTTTTGAATTGTGCTTGTAGAACATTAAGCAAACATGGGTATCTCCAGATTCACAAAGCTCCAATAAAACCATGTGTATATAATTAGATCAATCAACAGGAACCAATTATGAGATATATGTCAGAGCAAGTCTCAGAACAAGCAGCCATATAGAATTAACTCTACCCACCTAAGGCCTAAAACATTCAATACACAGACATCATTTAAATCGATAATGGTATTACATCTATTAAAGGTGTGTGCGATAAATTTTTTTTAAAACCAGGGAAACATAGTTTCTACTTTAATGTACTTTGTACTAATAAATGACAAAAGTAATGGAGTTTTTACAAGATAAATTAGATGTTTTCCAATGAAGTTTTATTTTTTTTCTAAACAAAATACCAAATCCTACTACTGCTACCTGGAAAAACAAAAAGGTCTTACACCAAAAGGATGAAGTGGTATGGAAATAAGCTTTTACTTAAACTTAGGCACAATAAAAGGAATGATGTAAAAACGAACTACATTAACAAAAGCTACTACCTCCGGTCTAAACTTTCTTTTGAGCCTTGGGGCTTCTCCAGCCCAGGCTATAATTAAACAATTGAGAATGCTTCGAGTCGTTTCTTTCAAAACATTAGCACATTTGTAAGATTTCATGAAGAAACTTGGTACTTTATAATGGCAAAATCACTCCAAAAGTTAAATGATTTGAATAAATACCCGTATTAATTGGTTGCCAAAACAAATCCCACAGAGTGGGTGTCTATAAGAACAAAAATTCATTGACTCACGGTTTTAGGAGCTGGAAGTCCAAGATTCAGGTCTTACTTGCTACGCTGAGGTCTCGTGAGGCCTTTCCTTCGTTTGCAGATGGCTACCTTCTGCTACGTGCTCATGTGGGCTTTTCCTTATGTGCATGCGTTTCTTAAATTGCCCCGTTTATGAAGGCACCAGTCACATGGGCTACTGGCTCACCCATATGATCTCATTTTACCTTAATTACCCCTTTAAAGGCCTTGTTTCCAAATATAGTCACAGTGTGAGGGTTATTCAATATATGAATTTTGGTAAGAGAAAATGCAGCCCATAACAGCACCTCTATAATTTTATTATCTATTTGTTTCTAATTTGAGTCCAATTAAAAATATTTGCACTTATTTTTGTATTCAATCTTACCAACATCTAAATAGTAGTTGTCAAACCGTACTGCTTGTCAGAATTACCTGTAAAGCTTGTTAAAACACAAATTGGGGACCCCACTCCAGAGTTTCTGATTCAGTAGATCTAGGATGGATCTAAGAATTAGCATTGCTGATCTTGATACTGATACTGCTAGTCAGGGGGCTACAGTCTGAGAACAAAAGATCTAGTTTCAAGTTTCTAAAACTATTTTTCTAGCACAAGTATTCCATGAGATGTTAATGGGGACTTATACAGAAAAGTGACCAATAATCAAATCATAATTGGTCTATGCCACAAATGGGAGTAGCCTCTTAGAGATTTTAACATGTAGTAGCATATTAATAACATACATGGCACTATATTAAAATTTCTAAGAATTTCTTCAATAAGAGAAAATAATTGAACTCTGTGAATTTTCTAAATGAATTTGACTATGTAACAGTATTTCAAGTAACAATTTTTTTTATGGCCACATCCATGGCATATGGAAGTTACCGGGCCTGGGATCGAATCCAAGCCACAGCTGTGACCTGATCTGCTGCAGGTGGATTTCTAACCCACTATGCCACAGCTGGAACTCCTCAAGTAACAATTTTTAACATACTTCTCTGGAAACATAGGTTTAACATTTGCAATTGTTGCATATTAAATCAACATTTCCCAAAGTGTGTTCCATGAAATACCAATAGGTATTTTATGGAAGTGCCAATAGGTGTTTTAGAGATTTAAAAAAAAAATGTTTTCCATAATTTGGAAAATTGTTCAGTAAAAAAACCTTGCTATTTTACTTTTTCTGATTCTAAACTTTACAAACTCACTTGAACAAAAATGTATTTTATAATTCACATCCTACGTTTTGTGGAACACAAATAGCTTCCTGAAATTGAGCTTTATAATCACCTTATTGAACTGCAACTAAACGAATTTCCCAATTTAGGTATTATACTTTTATGTGAAATACACTTCTCAGTTCACAATTAAACTTGCAGTCATTTTTTGGAAAGACTAGGAACTGACACATACATACACACATACACACACAAGAAGCTATCTACCATCATTCCCCAACTGTGTTTGTGTCCCAGAAATTTGTAATCAGTAAATGAAAAAGATAGATAATCAGTATGGATAGGAACAGTTTTAATGTTGCCACATGGAAAAGAACTAGAAAATGCATTCAACAATCCATTGCATACCAAAATGCAGGCCATTTTTGTTTAGAAATTTTCACAAACACAAAAATGTGTTTTCATATAATCATTTTTTTCTATAGCTAAATACCTTCAATTCTAAAGCAGAGAGTATTAACCAAGGATGAAATAAATAGAATTGAGCAATGATTTTGTTTTAAGAAATATGTTGGTTATTTTATATACTTAATCTCATTTATATGCATGCTTGGGATATGGATATTGTCATTTTCATTTCACAGAGGAGAAATCTAAAGCTCATAAATGCAACTTAGTTGCACTAAGATAAAGGGATGATATAGAGCTCTTGATATGAATGCATTCAAATCTTATGAACCAGGTCTATTCAAGAATTTAAATACTAATAGTATCTGAAAAAATCTATACTAGATTTGAGCCTAGAGGTGAGGCAACATGGAAGGTAAAAGGAAAAACAGTGGCATGAATCTCATTCTAGAAAAAATCAAGTAAAGTCTTCAAGAGTATGCAGAGGCACTGAGATATAGTTTTTGAGAACCACACATCATGGGTTGAAATCTCTACACTACTGATAACCAGTTATGTTAACTTAGCCATGTTACTTAAAGTCTGCCTTACTTTCTTCATCTACTAAATGTGGACTCTAGTTGGATGTAAACTATAAAGCGGTTAAGATCAAATTAATTAGTACAGAGAGCCTGACTGATATTACTTGCCAAATACACTATTTATTATATTTTATCAGGGATATGAGATGTGGACAAAAACATGATAACATTATTTTAGACAAAATTTATATTTTAAATGTAAATTAAACGTATTCCAATAAAACCAAATAACTCCAGTGAAGCATGAAATGGTGAGTCATGATCATAAATTAATGCATTAGGAAGAATATCTGGGTATTTTAAAATAAAGCTGAGTAGCTATGGCTTGCAATCTGTCTTCAGTGTTTCCATCGTGGCTCAGCGGAAAAGAATCTGACTAGCATCCATAAGAATGCAAGTTTGATCCCTGGCCTCACTTAGTGGATTAAGGATCTGGCATTGCCATGAGCTGTGGTGTAGGTTGAAGGTGTGGCTCGGATATGGTGTTGCCGCAGCTATGGTGTAGCCAGTGGCTCCAGCTCCGATTTGACCCCTAGCCTAGGAACCTCCATATGCCTCAGATGTGGCCCTAAAAAGACAGACAAACAAACAAAAAAGAAAATTTTCTTTTTTTAAGAAATGTGACTTTGAAGAAGGACTAAGGAACTTTATGAATCAAGGGAAAAATCCATAAGAACAATTATTTGAAGGTAGTAATCATTGTTTTAAAATACTGCACCCACTTAGGGAGGAGAGTAGAAACTCATCTTTCACTTAGTCATTATAGATGCTCTGCTCTGTTGAAAACACCTATTATGATCCCCAGGGATCACCAGATAAGATGAGCCATTCCTTTCATCTAGAACTGTTGTTTATATCCTAGAAAAAGTATGATCGGTTCACAGAGTTACAATGTTAAATCCCCAAAGGAAGTGGAGGTGCATTTTTTTCCTTTAAAATCAAGCAAAATATCAGGAAAAAAAGTTGAATTACAGCTGGGCTTTGGGACAGATGAAGATGAAGGAAGAAAGCACTTCAGACAGAAGGATCAACATAGATAATCACACAAAGGAAAGCATTGCTTAGAGAAAAAAAAAATCCTGTTTTACTTTAAAATACAATTACACAGGAGTCTCATAAGAAATTGTTTGTGCATACTTCAAGTCATCTTGGACAACTCCAAACACAGCAGTTATAAGCAGAAAAGCTGATTAAGCTTGTCTCTTGAACATCTGTATTTTAATCTTTTAAAACTGTTTGACTTGTATTTATATGAGGCTGGAGTTAATGTGTGATTTACTAAACTTTATAGTCAGGGTTAAGGTCTGCATCAAATTAGTGAAAACTGACTGTATTTGTTTATTGGAGACAAATATTTCATTTAATCCTAAATATTTATGTTATAATTATGGTTTGTAGTAGATAATAATGAGAAAAACCTGAATTAGTGAATGGGTAGAAGAGTAGTGAGACTTGTTTCATTATTAATATAGGATCACATTTTATTGATTACTTTGATAGCAAACACTTGAACTTTTCTTTAAACTAGGCCATTTCTTTTCATGCATTATGTCATTTCAACAGAAATTAAGTTTTACATGTTACTGCTTTGATGCTTATGCTGCAGAATTAGTTAGGGACAATTATGACGACCAATAGAAAGTTAAAATCAAAGGATTTTCACTTCATTTTGAAGGTTTGAATAGTGTCATGGGCCCTCATTACATTGCAGGAATTTGCTTTCCACTAGTTTTTAAAAAACAAAAATGGAACACATTATTATTATTAATAACACTCTGAACAGAGATTTCTATAAAGCACAAAAATGGCATGGGAAAAGAGTTTGCATAAATAAAATAAAATGACTATAGAGGAATACAAAAATGTGACAAGTACACAAATATCAAAGTACCCAACTGTCAACTCTGTTTCTTCAGTCTCTGCAAACCTGTATGGAGGAACTGGATAAGATTATCATAACAGTGATTAATATTTATATAATTATGTACAAATAAAACCTTCCAAAAAATAATTCCAAACCTACTATTCTACCATATTGCATAATTTTCCTGAAGATAGTCTCAAGAATCCTTGATAATGACTTTACACACACACAATGCGCACACACACACAGTCACACTCACATATATCCTGTGTTTTCATCTATTTTTCTATTATTCCTCTTCTATTGCCAAAGGTAATATATTAGTTTTCTATTGCTCTTAAAAACAAATTACCATAAATCCTGTGCCTAAACACATCACTAATTTATTATCTTAAAAGATCTAGAGGTCAGAACTTTAGAGGTCAGAAAGAAAAAAAATGGGCTTCAATTTGTCTAAAACTCAGGTGTTGGCCTGTCTTTTTCTGGAAGCTCCAGGGATCCGTTACCTTGTTTTTTACAGCTTTTGAATCTTCCCATATTCTTTAACTTCCAGTCCCTTTCCACAGTAAAAACTAGCAACTCTGGAATTCCTGTCGTGGCTCAGTGGTTAGCGAATCCTACTAGGAACCATGAGGTTGAGGGTTCAATCCCTGGCGTCGCTCAGTGGATTAGGGATCTGGCATTGCCGTGAGCCGTGGTGTAGATCGCAGATGCAGCTCGGACCCCAAGTTGCTGTGGCTGCGCTGTAGCCATAGAACCTCCATATGCCATGGGTATGGCCCTATAAAAGACAAAGCAAAAACAAAAACTCCCAGCAACTGCATCCTTCTGCTTCCATCACTTGGTCCCTTCTTTGACTCTCCTATCTTTCTTATAAAGACCCTGGTATTACATTGGACCTACTCATATAATTCAGGATAATTTCTCAAAATTCTTATTTTAATCACATCTGCAATGTAAAATAATATCCTCACAAGTGCTAAAGAATAGGATGCGGACATATTTGGGAATGATCATTATATCTTCTAGAGGTAATACAGAGAACTTTACCTCTCTGCCCTTTATTTTCTTAACGCTAATATCTTTCTTAAACCACTTCACTTGGAATTTTGCTCCAACCACCAGTCTGATATTGTTCTTATCCAGATTGCAAGGAAATCCGCTGCTAAATTTTCTAAGCAGGTTCTTACCTCCTCTGACCATCTTTTTGTATTTCTACTTGTTGACTCCTCCCTTTTTCCTCCAACCCTCTTTCCCCAGGACTTCCACGCTACTCTCTTCTTTCTCCCCCAGTTTTTCTATTGATCTTCCATAGTATTTTTTTTTAATGAACTCCTTTCTCTCTCAATGCTGGCTGTTGTCCCTTTGCTCTTTTCTACTCTATCCATTTTCATCGACTCCCATAAACTTATCTATGTCAGTCTGGAGTCTCAGTCTTTAATTTAGACCAGTCTCCTGAACTGTATAAACAAGCTGCTAGTCCATGTGAATGGCCAAAGAGAACTTTAAACCAGCACATCCAAATGTAGATAATTATTTACAAGAGTCAAGCCACCTCTCTTCTTTTTCTTTGTGGCGGGGGGGGGGGGGACTAACAGCAATATTCTCCTTCTGTTCAACAATCCAGAAAGCGCAGAATCATTCTTGACCTCTCTCCTTTTAAGCCTCATGTGTAATACCACCAAGTCTCCTTGTTTTAATTTTTTAATATTTCTTGAATTGAGTCCATCTTCACCGTTTTAGTCATTGCTTTACTCCTGGTCATAGTCACTTACTGCATTTGTTGATTCCACATCCATATAACTAGTCCTTTCTCTCCAGCCTTAGATCCCCGTAATCCCGGCTTCCACATGGCTACCAAAACAGTTTAATATGCAAATATGATAGTCACAATACTACTTAATTTTCAATAGCTTCAATATAAAAGCATTTATTCTCTCTTCCCATTCTGCATCCCTCATCCAATTTCTCAGACATGTGGACTCTGTGCTTTTCCATGCCTTCCAGCTATACTACCCTCCATGCTTTTCCCTATTTACTTTTCTCTTAATTCCACTTTCTGAAATGTTTTGAAATTTAAATGAAGTAATGTAAGAAAAATATAAAGCATAGTTTCTATTATACAGTGAACATTTAATGAACATTAATTCCCTATTTTCGCCTTCTCTTCCTTTTTTTTTTTTTTAACTGCTGCTTTGCATGTAACTCTCTTGGGCACTGAATGTTACTGGTTAAATAACACTTAGATTTTGATCTAGAGGCAATATATTAGTCAGGGTCCATTCAGTACATTTCCTTTGGACTTTATGAACAACATATCTCATTCCTAGGATAGAATACCAACGAAACATTCTACCAACTACTTAAGGATAAAGTTCCAAATGATTAACCTATTGTACTTTTTGGCTAATTTTTAGCTTACTTGATTTAGATAAACATTTTTTTTCCTCTTTTTCTTTTCAGTCAAATGATCTATAATAGAACCACTGACAGCATACAGAACAATGCCATAGAAACATAATTATCAGATATCCATATGAAATGGGAAGTTTTCCATTCTTTTCTTTTTTAAAAAAATATGTACTCTTACAGATTCCACCATCTTTTAAGTAGGGCAATTCATTCCTTCCTGCCTAACATGTACTTTGGAATCACCACAACCTAAAGATTATACTTCTATATCATCTCACTTTCAGCCATGTTTCATAACCTCCACAATGTCCAGCCTGGTTTACTTGCAGCCTACTCTCTTTTCTCCACTCAGCAATCAGGATGATCCTCTTATAATACAATCCAAATTTCACTATTCCTCTACTTCCTAACTCCCTCTGAATAAAAGTGTGGTTTTTACACCACCTGCCAGGATTGACAAGATCAAACCTCTGGTCACTTCTACTATTCCTTCTGCTGTCACCCTCACTCTCTCTGCTCCAGCCATGCTGTTCTCTTCCTGAAACACCAGGCTCCTTGGAGGAATGCATGTCCCCTCTCTTTCTGCCAGAAGGATTATTTCCTCTCCTCCTTCGGGCCACTGTTTCAGTGTCACTTTTTCAACTACCCTTCTCCTTCCACCCTAAAAAGCTGAAGCTCTGTATTTTTCTTTTCTGCTTCACCTTTCTACCTAACCTAGATGACACTTTGTTTCTATTTTGTAAAGTCTCTATCTTCCCCTTATTAGATCGTACGATTATGAGGATAGGGGATTTTGATATTTTTGTTCAATATATCATTAGTGAGCACCCCCAAAAGTGCTGATACATAGTTGGTATTGAGTATTTGGGAAATAAATTTCTGTGGTATTTTTAGAGTCTTCACTTTCATTTGACATAAAGCTTTTCAATTTATTTTGGTTATTGTGATAGGCATGGGAAGTTTATCAGGATGGCACAGATAAATCTAATGGGAAGGAAATAAGCTTCGCATTTCATATTTTTGCCCAGAGCTTTCTTCAATGACATTGTAGTGATATTATAATATGGGGATTCAGCACTGGAGTAAAAAAATAAGTTAAAAGGCATCAAATCAGTTTAATGGGTGTATTAATATTTACGGGACAAAGACCCCCAAATAGGAAGGGTATTTCATGCTCCTAGTCACACAAGGATGAACAAGCATTTTTCAGAGATCTTGGTAGCGTCTGAGCTAAAATATTTTGAGCCAATGTGGTAGTAAAACTTGCTACAGGGACTTCTCATAAGGGAAGGTTACAGGTTTTCAGACATTTAACAACTATGTTAGGACTGCATGCAAAGAAAATAAAAGATCTTTTTGGATATTAAAACCATCTGTGTATATTCATAAAGCAAAATATTTAATCATTTCTGCATGTATTCTTCTCTCCATAACACTATTTTTTTTTTTTGGCTTTTGTCTTTTTTGTTGTTGTTGCTATTTCTTGGGCCGCTCTCGCGGCATATGGAGGTTCCCAGGCTAGGGGTCCAATTGGAGCTGTAGCCACCGGCCTACGCCAGAGCCACAGCAACGCGGGATCCGAGCCGCGTCTGCCACCTACACCACAGCTCACGGCAACGCCGGATCGTTAACCCACTGAGCAAGGGCAGGGACCGAACCCGCAACCTCATGGTTCCTAGTCGGATTCGTTAACCACTGCGCCACGACGGGAACTCCCATAACACTATTTTTGAGTTATAGGACAGGACTTTTTGTGTATGTACCATACGAAATACTTCCACTAAGAGTTAATTCATGTAACTTCTCCTAAAGTACTCATTCTATAAGTTATTTGAAGGTCTCAGTCAAATATATTACATAGATTATGTTAATAATTGGCCAGCCATAACTACTTCACAATTCAATGCTTAATGTTTTTATATACTAAATCAAAGGATTCCAGGTAAGGTGATGTTTGAACAAAATGAAAATGTACCCTTGAAAGTATTATTAATTGGTGAAATGTAAAGTCCTCCTAGTTGTAAAGAATTATATTCAAATTAATCTGAGGAAAAAAAGCTATAATATAAGTCACTTAACAAGGTATGGAGAATTTTGAGTTCTCTCATCTTTTAAGAAAAACAAAATATTAATTCTCCCTAAGCAGTCAAGAATCTATACAATTTCTTAAATACAGTGGACAAAACAATTCATGTTAATTGGCCCTGCCTTATAAAGCATTTAATTTTTTTTCTAAAACTGTCACTTAAACTAATTGCATGTATATAACAAACTTTCTTCCATAAAATTATAGTAGCTATAACACTTTTCTTTTGGGAACACACTCACCTAAATGTTTGATTCTAATCAGATATTTACAGAGGATTTTTTTTATCATATTACCTTCACAAAATTATCCAAATATTGACTAAAATGTTTATTGAATTCAAACTCCAGTTGCTGAAAAATCTAGGGTTAAGTAACTTCATGGAAAAGATTGTAATGAAGTAAATATTGTCTCAGCCTTATTTTCTTGACCGCAAACATTTAGACTAAAGGAATACAGTGAATTCAGTAGAGTTTAGTAGGCTTAAATGAAACAATATATTTTATGTATTCATAATCCCATCTTTAGCTTTTCTCCACAGCTGAGATTAAGCAGGTTTCAGGATTACAAAGGGACATTCTCATTATCCTCAGGGCTTAACTAATCCGAGTTTGCAGTACTATGGATTGTTGATAAGGGAGCCAAACATATAGGCTGGTGATTATGTGGAGATAATACCATGCAAAAAACAATCATTTCAAAATATTTACATTCTGAAAAATATATAAATTTTGTAAAAAATTAAGCAAAAACACAAATATTAGTAAATGATGTTTAATGTGATGGCAAATTTGAAAACCACTTTGTCTTGGCTACATTGACATTTCTAAAGAGTGGAGAAAGAGTGGAAGCCAGTGGAATCCCATCTGATTAGTGAGACCCCAGAAAAATCCACACTCTGCCTGTGTGAGCCCATTCTTCATTTAAAACCTGATATGAACGAGATGCAGACATTCCTCAGCCCTTGCTCAACGCATATTTTTATATCTTAATCAACTCCAAACTTCAATTCAAGCACTGTTATTTAACCCATATATTATTACTTCCACTATAAATCTACCACTTTATGACTATTAAATGAGGCAAAATAAAAAGTAGTAAATACTTTTTGTTCTCACGTAAATTACAACTTAAACAGCAACTTGAAGACAAATTAAAAATGCAAATAAGCATTTAGGGATCTAGACCCTCCAGTAAGAAATAAAATCAAACTCAAACTGAAAATTTGGAGGGGGATTTAATATAGAGATGTACAAAGAGCAAGAAGGATATAGCGAAGTAATGTGGTTAGCTTAGTAACCAGGGACTACAGCAATAGCAAAACTCCTAGAGCCCTCCCACCTCCAAGCCCCAAAGAGCAGGAAGGGGGCAGTTACCAGAACCAAGTGAGACGGAAAGAGGTCTGTGGGGCATAGCCACCTGGCAGGAGTTGTAACCTGTGTTGTAGGGATGTAGACACTTTCAGACAAACCTGAAAGGAGGGATTTTGGTTGGACTAAACAACTAACCTCAATTTCTACCTTCTCTCCCATCCCTGCTAAACCCCACATGCCAAATCTAATAGGAAGACAGAGGGCAAAGAACCCTGTTAACATAATCCTTTCAGAATAACCTCCTGAGGTGTAGAGCAAGATGGAGGAGGATGGAAAGAGGATCAGGGGAACAAACAGAAGGCATCTGGCACATGCCCTTAAAAAACATATCCCACTGCCTTTAATTCTATGCATACAGATGTCCAAGAGGGGAGTACTTAGAAAGCTGGGTTCTCATTTAATTCCAAAGTTTAAAAAGTTCAGGAGTTCCTACTGAAGTGCAATGAGATCTGTAGCCTCTCTGGTGCTCTGGGACATTGGTTCAACCTCTGGCCCAACATCATGAGTTAAGGCTTCCTGACACAGTGAGTTAAGGATTCAGTTTGCCATAGATTCTTTTTTTTTTCTTATCAAGTAATCTTAATTGCAATCAATTGTTATTTCCCCAATACATTATCTTTTCTTCCTACTGTACAGCATGGTGAACCAGTTATACATGCACGTATACATTCTTTTTTATCACATTAAAAAAGACGCATGCACCTGCATGTTCATTGCAGCACTGTTCTTGATAGCCAACACATGGAAACAACCCAAATGTCCATCAACAGATGATTGAATTAGGAAGATGTGGTATATATACACAATGGAATACTACTCAGCCATAAAAAAGAAAAACTCATGCCATTTGCAGCAATATGGATGGAACTAGAGACTCTCATACTGAGTGAAGTAAGTCAGAAAGAGAAAGACAAATACCATATGATATCACTTATATATAGAATCTAATATATGGCACAAATGAACCTTTCCACAGAAAAGAAAATCATCAACTCAAGTTTGCCATAGATTCTGATCCTTGGCCTTGGAACTTGATATGCCATGGAGTAGCTAAAAAGTTCAAATGAAGTGATTCAAACAAACTATTATCCACAATAATTCATCATATGATGATTAACAGTGGAATTTCCTTTGTGTATTCTTTAATGTTTTATCATCCTCAGCTCTATTATGAGCTGCAGAAGTTCCTAAAAATATAAAATATACAGAAAAATTTTCTTCTGCGGAGAAGAGAATGAGCAACTTACATTCGCCAAGCAGGAAAACATTGGTCTGAGAAAAGGTACAATTTCTAAAACTATGAAGGATTTACTCGATGAACATAGTTAAAAAAAAAGAGCATTTGAATATATTAAATGTGTTGAGAACTTCAGTAAGAAATGAGAAAGACATACATGGGTCACCATGCTGTACAGTAGAGAATTGACAGAACACTATAAACCAGCTATAATAAAAAAAAAATAAAAATCATTATATTTAAAAAAAAACAGAAATGAGAAAGAAACTCTTTGAAGATCAGAGAGTAAATATGAAGTATTCGAGTTCCTGTAGGGGCTCAGCAGGTTAAGAACCCAACATAGTGTCCATGAGGATTTCTGGCCTCACTCAGAAGTTAAGAATCCAGCATTGCCACAAGCTGTGGCATAGGTCTCAGACACAGCTTGGATCTGGTGTTGCTGTGGCTGTGACTTAGCCTGACAGCTGTAGCTCTGATTCAGTCCCTAGCCTGTAAACTTCCATACACTGTGGAAGTTTGATATGTCATGGAGTAGCCCTGAAAAAGGGAAAAAAAAAATTGAGGTATATCACAGGTCTAAATCAGACACTAATAATAGCCAGTATTTCCTGAGGCCTTTTTAGGAGCCAGCCCTGTTCTGTGAAGCACATTTAACATGAGATCTCACACAATACATTGTCCCTAAAAAATAGAGGATTATTTGTCCCATTTTATACAGCAAAGAAACCTGTTTAAAGACTTGAAGTAGTTGTCTAGCCCACACAGCTAGCCAATTATGGAGACAGGAATTGAACTCAGTTATAGCAGATATTCAAACCTTTCTCACATTCTAACATTATTGCATTATTATCCTTTAGTTTTAAAAAATTAGGTCTATCATGCTCAGTAACAATGATATTTATATTCACATGTAAAATGTATCTGTTATAAATATTTGGCATTTAAAACTTTTAAGGTTGTAAGGTCACATTTTAATTCTGGCAACTTACATTTTTCTTACCTGATTTAAATCAGTAGTTAGCATCTTATTAGCCATGCCATTGTTCAGATTAAAAATGCAGATAATTTTTCTGTGAAATGTATCTTCTTTGTCCACTGGCCAACAAAGAATTATTTGCATTATTTCCTTGGTAGCAACTTTATGCTGATAGTAACATCTAGTAGGAAAGAAGGCAAATATATTGATTCTTTAAAAAACAGGGGTCATATTTATAAGAGCATGGTTGACACAATACTCAAAAGTCAGAGAAGAAAACAGATAATATGAATATTTATAAAATGTCAATTTTTATATCCTTCAAAAGTTATCATCGGCTATTTTTCGTATGTCCTATTTTAATAGCTTTCCTCATGTATATTATATATTTCCTCATAGAGCTAATACCTGGATACCCAGCTATGCCAAAATATAGAATCCTCTAAAATGTCTAAAATTACTTTGGAGAATGGAAAAAAAAAGATTTTTATTTAAAATGGCACATGCACTATTTTTGTGGTTTGCTTCTTTAATTATCTTAAAGATTTTACATATCAAAACATGACATGCTATAATCCATCAGTTGATACAATACAGCATAGTAAATCATGATGTAATAGATTGTTTGCCATGGCTCAATGCTTCCAATAATGGTGTAATATAAATTTATATGAAAGCATGTTTAATACATCTATTTTTAAAATTCAGCTCTCTTCTTCAAGAATGGAAGCACACTAAATATTAAGCATGGCTCTTAAAATGTAGTTTTTCAGCAGAAAACACCATTGTAATATTCCAAAGAAAAAATTCTTAGTATATAATGGCATTTTTGTCATTAGGCTTTGTAGAGATTTCAATCTTATGCCATTCATACATCTTTATCTTCCACATATAATAATAAGAATCTTTATGATCTATGAATAATTGGACTGGATACGTATAATCAACCCTCAATTATCATTTCAGAGGCAAGAAAGAAATCACATAGATAAATGAAATTCTCAGATAAAACAAGAATCAGAGGATCATGAAGTTTAGAGCTGAAGGGGCCTCAGAGATCAGCTACTCCAACCCCCTTATTTTACAAGATGAATAAGTTGAGCCCCTTGAAAGGAAGAGGTTTTTAAAAGGTCACAGAGCAAGGTTATTTGCAGATCAAGGACCACTGTTTTTCTGGCTCTGGCTCTTTCTGCAGTCCTACCCTGTCTTTTTTAAAATCAAAGTCTAGTTGATTTATAATGTTATGTTAGTGTCAGCTGTACAGCACAGTGATTCAGTTATGTATATCTTTTTCATGTTCTTTTCCCTTATAAGTTATTACAAGATACTGAGTATAATTCCCCGGATCCTTGCTGGCTATTTTGTCTATAGTAGTGTGTATATGTTAATTCCAACCTCCTAATTTATTGATCCCCCCCCTTCCGCTTTGGTAACCAGACTTTGTTTTCTAAGTCTATTAGTCTATTTCTTTTTTTAAAATAAATCCATTTGTACTTTATAGGAGTCCACATATAAGCAATATCATATTATATTTGTCTTTGGCTTACTTCACTTGGTATGAGAATCACTAGGTCCATCTATGCTGCTGCAAATGGCATTATTTCATTTTTTATGGCTGAGTAGTATTCCATTACATAGTTATATACATTTTCTTTGTCCTTTCAACTGCTGATGAACATTTAGATTGCTTCCATGTCTTTGTTATTGTAAATAGTGCTGCAGAGAACTTGAGTTCATGTATCATTTTGAATAACAGTTTTTTCCACATATATGCCCAGGAATGGCAGAATCAAATGGTAACTCTATTTTTAGCTTTTTTTAAAGAAATTGCCATATTGTTCTTCATAGTGCCTGTACTAAGCCCTTTCAGGTGAAGTTTAATGAGTGACTTAAACATATCTTGGAACACTGAATTACATTTTTCCAACTTTTCCTTTCACATTACTTCAAAGTCCTACCTAATATCTTAAAAGTGCTGCTCAAAAGTATTCTAAGTTTTGTTTTTGTTTGTTTGTTTGTTTCGAAAACACTACCTTTATTGTGAGCAGCAGGTGGGGTACTTCCAGTAAGAGAAAAAAATTAATTTACAAAACCATGGATTTGGTGAAGCCACCTGGTTAGAACCCTTGGGAGCTCACACATAGATGCTGACCCAGAGCAGCAGGAAGAGGACTCCAAAGCCCTTGAAGTGTGAGGCCACCAAAATGATGAGGAGCTTCTTGGAGATATCCCGAGGGTGCTTGGTGGAGGTGACCTCATAAACAAAGAACTCGGCAGTGAACAACATGCCAATGACCAATAACACATGATCAGATGTGGAAAGAAAGCCAGGTTCACTGAGCTGGTGTATCTGCTCATGACCTCAAGCTCAATTTTGCAGGGCACAGTATGATCCACTGCTCCACTATTTAACTGTTGTTTTTTAAGACTTATAAGGATGCTTAGATATCATTTGTCAATTGGCTAATAAAAGCAATTACTTTTACTGAGTCCAACACCCTTCTTTCCAATGTATTCTGATGGAGATATAGGGGAGAAAAAAGCAGGTAAGTCAATGAAAGATGTACTTGAGTAAATGTTCTTAAATAGGATACCAAAGAGATAAAAAGAGACTCATTCATTTATTTAACACTCTTTCATTAAGTACTTAAATGTTTGTGACTTCCAAACTTTCCTTCTGATAAAATTTCTTTCTGCCACTCTTCAGAATCCTGATGCAGTAGCCAGGCTGAACATAGGAATATGCATCCTTAATTATGACTCTCATGATTAGATATATTTAAGGAAACTTGATACTATATGAAAACAATGGTGCCCCTTTAGGTATAGAATTGTTAATAAGAAAGAGACACTGATTTTGTAGAATTTACAGATTTGACGTGGAGATAAAGATATAAACAAATGTGCCCTCAACTTAGGAGAAAAGGAAAACTTCCTGGGATGTCATGTATGTATGAACAATGAATGAATGTTTATTGTTTGTCTTTTTTTAGGGCCACAACTGGGGCACATGGAGATTCCCAGGAGGTTAGGTGTCCAATTGGAGAGGTAGCCACCGGCCTATGCCAGAGCCACAGAAATGCCAGATCTGAGCCACATCTGTGACTTACACCACAGCTCACAGCAATGCCAGATCATTAACACAGTGAGCGAGGCCAGGGATCAAACCTGCCTCTTCATGGATGCTAGTCAGTTTCGTTAACCGCTGAGCCATGACAGGAACTCCAATAATTAAATTTCTATAGATAGCGATGGAGAACAATACAGGTATCGGGGATGGTATTTGCACAGTTAGACAATAGACATATAGCTAGATGGGAGGAGGGAGGGTATACAGTCAGTCTATGAAAAAGTGAAAAGGGAGGTTTGGCTACAGTTGATATACATGAAGAAATGCAAGTGGAGGCTGGGCAGGAATGGTATTTTGGAATCAGAGCATCAAGAATTTAAAGATCTAGACAAACCAATCTCAGATTGTCCTTGAACATGGAAGAAACCTGATCAGAGTCGATGGCTGGCATCTTTTTTAAAAAGTAGTGTTCATGATGAATTGGACTAAGGATAAACTAAAAAATGGGGAAACCAGTTGAGAATTGGCTTGGCAAGACCAAATTAAACCTGCAGCATACTTCCAAAAATATAAATGTACATCTGGTGTTTCAGACATTTTCAAAGCTATCATAAAATAATGAAAGGTGCCTCAGGATTGCTTACCCAATCATGGTGCAATCTCATCTGTTAGGATCTTCCAGATTTAGTGGAAATCTATCCAATTTTTAGAGATTTCCAATGCAGTTCATTTCAATACTTAGTAATTTGCACTGTCAAAAACATGTACCAATCTAATAAAAATTCTTCTCTAATTTTTTGGTTCAGACTTTCTTGTTCAAAGTCAATGTGTAGAAGTAAATTTTTAATTGTTGTTGATCTTATCATTACTACAAAGTCCCTTAAGACATAGCTTTCTTTCTTTCCTCTAAAATAAGCAGTTTAATTCCATTAACTTCTCTTTTATTTCTTATTTTCAACTATCTTCTTAGCCTGTACTTATATTTTGGCTTTCCTATTAGCCCTAACCATGTTTAGCTATAACGTCTAGTTGTGTCTGTGTACTGAGTATATGTTAGTTTTTTTTTTCTTTTTAAGCAAGTCAGAGACCCTTTTTCATAAGGAAGTATATTTGTCAAGTATTTGAAAAAATAGTTTATGTAAGGCAAAATAAAAATATTTTGTAGATTCTGTTACATTTTAAAGACATTATTTACATTCCATTAAAATGAATAAAAGTATATTACAGTTACAGTTAAAACTTATCAAAAATGATTGAGAAGGTAATTGGAATTAGAAAGGCTTTTATAAGCATAATATGAAAACTATAGACAATTTACTTATAGCCATTTTATGAGGTAAAATACTACATCAAGGCCAGTTTTAAAGTTTAAAACAAGGGGGAATATGTATGTAACAGATACAAACACACATAAATTAACTATTCCTAACTCTAATAGCTATATTACAACTAAATAAGAATGAGCCAACTTTTAAAAAGGAGGAGGTGCAAAGAGCAGTAACAACCATTTAAAGAATATGAGATTTTTAATGCAAAAAATTAAAATAAATTTAGGATTGTTTTTACCTATCTGTATCAACATACACAGTGATAATGTTTAGAGTTGATAAGGATGAGGCACATAAAAGATGTTATATATTGCTAGTTATCATGTAAAGTAGAATAATCTTCTGTAAAGGCAATGTATTAACATATTTTTCAGTGTGTGGCTTCTTTGATTTCCTTTGCAAAAACTGGTTCTACAGTAATATTCACATAAGCATGTAAAAGTATGTGTACAAGGATGTTAACTATAATCTTTTCTTTAGTAAAAAAATGTTGGAAATGATATTTAAAAGTATGTTAACTGGATAAAGTATGAGTTAACCACATATAGGGATATTATGTAGTTTTTAAAAGGTGAGGCAAAATTATTTCAGCTGAAACAGAAGAGATTCATTTCAGCTGAAACAGAAGAGATTCACAATATATCACTAAGTGAAATAAGTAACTTGTGTGCTGTGGGGGGGTGCCTTTGTGTGTGTGTACGCTATGTATGTGTGTGTATATATACATATATATACACACACACGCTCTCTCTCTCTCTATATATATATAAAATTCTATTGCTTTATGTACATAACACTTATACATAGATGTAAATCAGTATCATCAAATACTACTGGAAACTTTCTGAGAAATGAGTTTCTTGAGATTTTTAAAAAATTTTTAACATTTATGTTTTCTGTAATGTTTAAATATTTTACAATAAATTTGTATCACTTTGTAAAAAGGAAATAACTATAAAATGTTTATAAAGTCATAAACCATATAGATCCATTTAAAAAAAGAACAGTGTAGGCAAGCGTTTTATCATATCCTTCCTTTCCAAACCAGTGAAAGCTGGTAGTGAGTGGAAATTGAAATACTTTCCTGAAAGGAGATTAATTATAATATAATAAATTACTTGATTTTTTTGGCTGATGTTTTTGCCAGTTTAATTTCTATTATTTAAACAAGCTCTATGATTCTGAGAGAGTTGCATAAAAAAATTAAATACTATAGATTGTATGTACTCACCTGGGAGTGAATGGATGGCAGAAGAAAAGAATGATGAAGCCATTACAGATGGAAAACACCAAATTTGCCCAAAATGACACTCAATAGTGACATGCAATTTTTATCATAGCAAAAGTGTGAGTAATCTCATTATTTCAACTCTGCATCTTCAAAAGTTTGTACTTTTTCTTTTCACAGAAGGTAAATCAAACCATAAAGTATCTATTTTCACACCAAGTTGTGATCAATGCAAACTAATACATGCGTTAAAAGTGATATAACATTTCAAATTAAGTGGCCAGGCTTTGTTAAGAGTTTGTGATAATTATGGAGGGAAGCTTGAGAGTAAAACTTGAGTTACAGTGTTTAGGACAAGCAAATTTCAAAAAAGGTCACATAAAAGACTATGATATAATAAGAAAGCAGATGGCTTAAGAGTGATGAACAAGTAGTAAAATTCTTACAATACAAAAAAATATTCATAATACTACTTTGAAAGAAAATGGAGGTATCTCAAATTTTAACTTTACAAGCAAATAATGTTCAAAAAAAAGTAAAAACTACTGAAGTGGTATATAAACTTACCTGTCACCACCTGTTTAAGAAAAGAAAAAAAAAAACTTAAAAGATAAATATGTGAAAAAAATCAGCTCTTTAATAAACACATGAGTTATATGAAAGCCCAGAAGAATCAGCTTTTTGAAAAAAATGCTAGAAACCAGAAAAAGGAGCTTTTAAATAAGAGAAAAAGATAGCTAAATGTGCCCTTTGATTGGGGCAAATAATATTCTAGTGAAAAATGACTGACCAACTGTGCTTACTTAATTTTCAATTTGGATAAATGATAATAATGACAAGATTATCACTATTATTTTATTATAGCACTTTGTATTTTAGTTAAAGCATTTCACATACATTATAGCATATATATCTTGCTGTACTCCTGCAATGTATATATTATCACTTGGTCATTCTAATTTTTATAGAGAAGAGAGAGTCGGTGGTGTGACATACAGCAAGTATGCAGTACAGTAGTAACATGACACTCTAACATCTGAGTTCAAGTAGAATATTATGTACTGTATCAGCCTGCTTTTGGAGAATTACAAGTTCACACAATTTGAAATACGTAAGTAGGATGTAAGTAATACTGAGTCCAAGATGAGTGTAGGACTTTTAGGAGAGGACCTCCAGTTAGCATTTGGATTACCTAGGTTTTTATTCAGGAGGGAGACCAGTGTGGAGGCTGCATTTGTAGGTATAGCAAAGACTGGATGTAGATAGAATCACCCCACCTTTTTGAGCCAGCAGAGTATTTGAACAATGAATAGGGTGAAGAAAAGAGGTCAGAGTATAGAAGCTAAGGGAAGAGAATATTTATTCCCAGAAGAAAACTTGAATCATAAACTCAGAAGTCAACACTGCTAATTATTAGAGAAATGCAAGTCAAAGCTACTATGAGGTACCACATTTCACCAGCCAGAATGACCATCACAAAAATGTCTCCAAACAATAAATGCTGGAGAGGGTGTGGAGAAAAGGGAGCCCTCTTACACTGTTGGTGGGAATGTAAATTGGTGCAACCACTACTGAAAACAGTATGGAGATTCCTCAAAAAACTAAAAATAGAGTTACATATGATCCAGAAATCCCACTCCTGGGCACCTATCCTGAGAAAATAACCCTAACCCTAACCCTAACCCTCAAAAATATACATGTACCCCCAATGTTCTTTGTAGCACTCTATACAATAGTCAAGACATGGCTAAATGTCCAAAATCACAGGAGTGGATAAAGAATATGTGGTACATACACAATGGAATACTACTCAGCCATAAAAAGAATGAAATTATGGCATTTGTGGCAACATGGATGGACCTAGAAATCATCATGCTAAATGAAGTCAGACAGTGAGACACAAACATCATATGCTATCACTTACATGTGGATTCTTGAAAAAAAAAAAAGGATACAATGTTACAAAGTACTTCTTTGCAGAACAGAAACTACCTCACAAAGTTTGAAAAACTTATGGTTACAAAAGGAGATAGGTTATGGTGGGGAGAGGGATGGGCTAGGTGTTGGCGATGGAAATGTTCTAAAATTAGGTTGTGGTGATGACTGTACAACTATAAACATAATAAAATTCATTGAATTAAATATAGATTGGGGCAGTGACAATGGGAAAAGGCATATTGTTCAGTAAGTGTAGCAAAGAAAGGTGAGAGAAGGTATTCTCTAGAGGGAAAAATGGAAAAACTGGAAGAAACCTGAGCACACTTTTCAAGCTGATATGGAGGAGAAGGGGGAGAGGAAAAGATAATGATACAGTTGGAATGGGGAATAAAATATGAAATGATGTTCTGTGAACAGGTACATCCAGAGCACTGAAAGAGGTATTTGCTTTAGGAATGGGGGTTAACTTGCTCTTGCTCCTTTAAGGGTGTGGGGATGGATTTAGTGGCAAGACATTTTTCCAATTTCTAACATTTTCTCTGTTATGCAGAAATTACAACCTTTTTTTTCAGAGTATAAATACTTATGCGGCTAACTAAAAACTTTGAAAAAAAGAAAAGTTTCCAAGTAGGCACAGTTGACAGAAAAGAAAACCAGCTGAAGAAAGGAGGACTTCCAGGTAGTCATGATGACCCAGTTGAGGAAGAGATCATGGATCAGCTGTGGTTTATTCAGTGTGATTCCTTCCCAAAAGCACTCAGCCACCCTGGCACAGTGTAAGGAAATACCAACACTGGATTGATTTAGAGTTAGAGTTTTGAAGAGCAAAGAGAAATGGAAAGGGAGGTAATTGGCAAGAGAGTGATTGAAGTGAAATGAAAGACTGTAGACTCCATTGAACGTAAAGCACATGAAGGCAAGATAGTTCAATTCTAAAGGAAAAAAAAAAGAAGAGGGGTCAAGGTATTAGAAGTCTTCACTCTGTTGAAAGACATTTATAAAAAGAAATATATCTTTAGTCAGAGCACTGAACAATTCTGGCTTATAAATAATTTCAATCCCTAAAAGCCTCATCAGGTAAAAATACACAGTTTTGCAGAATAATCTTAGGATCTGGTGACATTAGCCTAAGGCACCAACTTCACAAGTTAAAAACTTATTCAATTAAGAGAATGAGAAGACGAGCCACCAACTAGGAGACAATATTTGCAAAAGGACACATCTGATAAAGGACTATTATCTAAAATATACAAGGAACTCTTAAAACTCAATAAGAACAAAGAAGTTCATTAAAAAATGGGCCGAAGAGCATAAGAGACAACTCACCAAAGAAGATAAACAGATTTATATCAAAACCACCCGAGAAAAGCAAATTAAAACAAGATATTACTACACACCTATTGGAATGGCCAAAATCATGAACACTGAAAAGACTAAATGGTGTTGAGGATGTGGAACAAGAGGTACTCTCATTCATTGTTGGTGGGAATTCAAAAATGGTACAGCTACTTTGGAAGAGGGTTTTGATGGTTTCTTATCAAATTATCCAGCATCCTTACTCCTTGGTAGTTACCCAAAGGAATTAAAAACTTAGGTCCCCACAAAAACCTACATATGGGTGTTTACAGCAGATGTAATCATAACTGCCAAAAGTTTTAAGCAAGTGAGATGTCCTTTAGCAGTCAAATTGATAAACTGTTGTATATCTAGACAATGGAATATTATTTAGTGTTTAAAAAAAAAAGAGAAACCAATCCTTGAAAACAACCTTAAATGTATATTACTAAGTAAAAGGATTTGTACCTAGGCTACATGCTGTATGATTTCAATTATATGACATTCTACAGTGTCATATAAGACAAACTACAGAGAGAGCAAAAAGATCATGGTTGCCAGTGGTGGGGAGGGATGAACTGGTGGAATACAGAGGATTTTTAGGGCAATGAAACTTCTCTGCACCATACTCTGATGGAAGACACATAGAATTATACAGTAGTCTGAATCCATAGAATTTATAACACCAACAGAGAACCCTGACGCAGACTCTGTAATTTGGGTGATTAGGATGAGTAATATAGATCCATCAGTTGCAACAAATGTACCACCTTTATGCAGGATGTTGATAATGACGGAGGCTGTGCATATGTTGGGGGCAGGGAGTATATGGAAATCTCTGTATCTTCCCCTCAATTTTCCCATGAACCTAAAATTGCTCTAAAAAAGAGTCATGTAAAAAAATCAAAACACATTCACCATGCAGTCCTCATTATATGAAATAATGGAGTCTGTGACAAATTATTAAATAATATTTTTAATTATTGTTTTGCTTTTTGGGGCCACATCTGAGGTATACAGAAGTTCCCAGACTAGAGGTCAAATCAGAGCCACAGCTGCCAGCCTATGTCACAGCTACAGCAACACAGGATCTGAGCTGCATCTGCAATATATACCATAGCTCATGGCAGTGCCAGATTCCTGACCCACTGAGTGAGGCCAAGGATGGAATTGGCATCCGCATGGATTCTAGTCAGATTCATTTCCACTGTGCCACAATGGGAACTCCTAAATCATATATATATTTTTTAAAGCCCAAATTGATATGATATGTCTACCATATTATAAGGTTCAAAATCATAAGATTTAAAATATCCTCCTGCTTAACACAGCAGAAGTTTTCAAAATGTCCCTAGATCAGAAAAATCAGCAAGCCTCAGGAATTTGTTAAAAATGCAAATTCTCTGTCACTCACTATGCAAGTGAATCAGAAACTCTGGAGGTGGGGCCCAGTGAACTGTTTTTGAACAAGCCCTCCAGATGATTCTGTTGGACAGGGAAGTGTGAGCGCTACAGCAATAGAGTTAGTAATCAAACTGGTGTAAATGAACTTGACCAAAAGGTCAGCCTAGATGTCTCTCTAATAATTATGGTTTCAGCTCATATTCTCTGCCAAAGTTCTTTCAAAAATAAAGCCGTCTCAGATCAATTTCTTACTTCAAGCAAAGACCAACCAGGCATGAGAGAGATTCAATAGTTGCGCAGTTAAAACAAAAACAAAAGAAGTACCTTAGTGCTCTGAATAAGACTGTTAAACAAGTGAAAAGGAAAAAAAAATCTCAAATTTCAATGGACTATTTTAGGTTTATATAACTACAAATATAGGTGGCTTTAGTTTCTTCAGTGTGTGCTGTTGTTAGAAATATTGTCATCCATAAAAGAAATGAAACAAGGACTTTCATAAATAGTAACACTGGTAATATAATTTAAACAAAATGCAGTGAAGTCCCAGGATTAATGAAACAGATGCACTGATTGGAAATTCCCTGAGCCTTGACTCCAAAGTGAAGTGTGTAATGAAATTGTGAAGATTTATTAATTACACTTTAATAGATTTGGCAGTCACTGTAAACCAACTATAATGGAAAAATTAAAAATCATTAAAAAATAGATTTGGCAGTGGTAGGGGAAAAGGAGAAAAGAGAGAAAGGAATATGGGGAAGAGAGGAAGTGATGTTTACAAGGGAAAAATAACTGAATTATAAAGTTTTTTCTTGAGACTTGGGAGCAAAGACGACCTTGGTCCCAAGGCATAGATTCTCTATGAAGATAAATAACGGTTCAAAGAAGATTCAGTAGTGTTGTTGTCAAGGTATGATAAACAACATTGTGATTTCTTGTTGAATATCTTCTGTTTTTTTTTTTTTTCTATATAGCATATAAAGCTAAGGATAGCAAGACAAAAATGAAACATTCAACATAAAACAACTATCTAGTTTTCCTTGAAGTTGGTTCCTTCGAACAAAGTAAGAGTAATGTATAATAAGTACACAAGTTTCCTTAGTAAGAGTTCATCATCAGTAATAAATCTCCCTCAGGAAATAACTATTACATCACATTGACTTGGAATTAACTCAAAGTGAATGAACCAGTTCATGGGCAAAGGAAAGGAAACAAAATAAGCGACTGTTCAAAGCCGCTTATGACCTAAAAACATTTTGATGAAAGCATTTGTTTTACAATAAAATATAGTAAAACTTTCAGTAATGTTTACTTTCAACTTTGTTACAGTAATATATTTTTACTGCAATTTTTCTAATTAATTACTATAATGTTAAAATCAAACACAATATCTAACATCAAATGTAGAATGCCATTCTTATAACACACTGTATTTCATGATCATGCTGTAAATTTACAGACAATATGAGCACAAAATATTCAGAATTTAAATATAACTAGTGTATACATTCTTGCAAATTATGAATTATTATGATGCCCTGCATACTACAATGAAGCTATTCTCATAGTCATCTATGCTATATAATATCTTAGATGCTAAGTCATAGCATTTACATTTCTGTAACAAAAAATTTCATTTTCTTGAAACATGTTATGGCCTGGCCTCATTAATTCAGAAAAAAAGAAAATACAATTAAAGAGAGTCTTCAGAGGTTCTAAAGTCATCTGAATTTTGGAGTGGTTAATGACATGAGTGTTATTAGCTCAAATTAATCCTGTTACTCTGGCAAGTTATATAGAAACTATATTTTAATCTAATAATTTTGCTATAATTTCATTTAATTTCTGTGAAAGAAATGTAGGACCAAAAATAGTAGTGTGTGTATATATGTAGTGTGTGTATACATATATATACACACACATACATGCACACACACACGCATATATATATATATATATATATATATACTTGTATATATACTGTATGAAAAAGAAATACATTTTTCAGTATTGCCCTCTATATTGGCTAGAAAAATTTTAATTTTTTATCTTAAATTTCTATTCGTCTAGTCAAAAATAAAAGAGCAGGTTATTCAGAATGCCTATGTAGGTATATCTATTATATTCTTTATTTTCCCAGTGTGGAAACTTGTAGCAAACTTTTGAACTAAAGTTTCCCTTACATTTCATATGACATTATCGGGTTTCACTTTTTGAAATATGTGCCTAAGTTTGTGTGTTTAACATAGACTACCGCATAAATACCTCACTTTAGAAACAATATCATATATCATAAGAGTGCCTTAAATCTGCCATTCTTCCACGATCTTATAATACATTTTGTAATAGTACATAGATTTCATATAATTTTAGGACTAAAAAAATAGAGATTTTTATTTCAAAAATGTGATGCATTTCAATACAGAGTTATAAGATGATAGCATATCAACATATATGTGAGCTACTAAGTTTTGTCACAGAGACGTGAAAGCATTCCTTTAACATGCTCTCTTATTTCTTACCCTTTTCTTGAACAAAGAAGGACAATGCTACTTAATAATTTAATACTATTGCGAAGAAGTTAAACATAAAACTGCATTGTCATATTAATGGGTAAAGTTTTTTTGAAGTATGGTCAATTTATTGATTTGAGCCTATAAAACTACTCCTGTTACTTAGGCAGCTTTCTTTTGTTACATCGAGAATGGTAATTTTATTGAAATAGGCACAATAGAAGAAGATTGATTGTCTGCTTTTGTCATGGAGATGAATTATTGCAGAATGCATACATGAAAAAATAAAAGCATTGTTCTATAAATTGGCCCTTGATGCTTTGTTCAGTTGAGTTTATTGTTCGTAGACCCTAGCATGAGCTAATACTAAATAGTATAGTAAATAAAGCATTTTTTTGCTGAAGCAAAATTACTTTCTTCACTAATGAAACTCAGCTTTATGAAATAAGAGTGTCTGCCAGTGTGCTACATTTAAAATGTATAATTTAATCTATGCCAAAAGCTGAGTAGTAACAGAAAGTTTGCACAGCTATTATCATTTTATTAAATTAGTAATAAGAGTGCATAATGAAAAATGAAAAAACTTTTTATTTAAAACTTAATGGGAAAGCAGCTCACAAGCAATGCAAATTAAAAAATGGTACATTTAATTTTAGACAGTTGAATAAAATCTATTAAGAAAAAATATAATTGTCAGTAACCATTGAATGACTTCAATAACTTTTTAATCAAAAAATTAGAATCATGACTATCAAATTTTCTAAGACTTTTAAAGGGATAAAATAGAATACAAAAAAAGTTTTATCAACTCTTATGTCTTTACAACAAGACATAAAATATTACTTTTAAATAGATGACTGTCATGCCAACTTATTATTTGCTTCTTGGAGGAATTACTTTTTCCTTTATATTTGAGGCATGGATAATATCTAACATAATTAGTCTACTGCTTTATGAAGTTTGCTTTTTAGATAGATGTTGATGTCAGTGACAATTGGATCTCTTTGGCTATGCTACTCTTCATTTTGTTTTCTTCCAGGCATTGTGATTTGCTGAAAGACAGAACACTTCATTCTAGATACAGTTATCACCTGGTGTTTGCTAAATCACTGTGAAATTCTTGCAACAGCTGTTTGTTCCTGGGGAAACATTCACTTCATATTGCAGCAATAAACTGATCATTGCCAATTAAATGCCCATTAATTGTGTAAGCAAGGATTACTGCCAGATGTTTACATTAGAAAGAAAAATATTCTTTGCTATTTATTTCCCACTTATAACCATCCCTTTTCATGTAAATAATTATGACTTTTGTTTTTTATAAAATGCCACAAATTTCAATTCAAAACTTAATAAAACAGTCTCTTCACAGGTTCTTTTTTAATAGAGGATAAGCTAAGGCACATGGTTCATATAATAAAAGAGAACAAACGGGCAGAATCACTTTTTCAATGCAAAAGAAATGCTCAAATGTTACACAGTGACTCAAATTTTCTAGGTTGTTTTATTTGTAATATTAGATGTTTCCTAGAAGTTGTCTTCATTTCTCTTTATTCTATTTAGAATAATAAGCCTATGAAATGGTGCTCTTAAAAGTTGAGATAAAACAAATTCTCTTATACGGGCTGTAAAGGAGAAGAAAAATATAAAAGGCAGAAATCCATCCGAAATAAGGCAGGTGGCATTTTTAAAATTTTTTTTGCTAAATTTCACTGCTTTTGTATTTACCTGGGACTTTATTCTATCCCAAAATATTACGTTCTTATCCAGAATGCGGTAGTGATGAAAATGAAACATATACTTAATAATACATTCTCCCAAGTAATTTATTTCTCACCACCAAAACAAAATGGGAATTAAATATTGACTGTAATGAGTATATTTATTACCTCTCATGGTGTCTAAATAAATGCCAAAAGTTAGTGCTTCCATGGCAATCCACACCTATAAATCAGGGTTTTTAAGATAGGAGCACTTTCAAGGAATAACATCATATACATAATTCCCTTGCAGTTGTGCCTTTATGTGTTTTATAAGGAATTGCAAATTCACATATGTGTCCTCCCTGTTAGAGTCACTGATATCAATCCCTCACACCCCAGCCATACAATGTATGCAAACAACAACAACAAAAAGATTAGGTAGTATTCTGTTCCTCACCAGATTGAACCACACCTCCTCTTTGGAAGGTGATCACAGGACACATTCAGAGCTGTGGAAGACATGAAACAGTAGCATCTGGCTCCTTAAATATCTCCACAGGCATTTGTAATGGCATCTTTGAAGTTTTCTCTGCATCTGTCACATGTTTAGACTGCACATTGACTGCCCCAGCTGAGCATGATTTTGATTCTTTGAGATTTTGAATAGTGTAATCTGTTTAAGAATAAGGCTCAGGAAAATCCCTCATAATATCCATACACAAGCTCTTTCATGATTAAAAAAAGGGGGTCCTCATTCCCATAACTGTTATTTTTATGCTGAAATGATGCCAGCCTTTGAGTTAATAATACAGCCTACAATTACATTCCAGCTTTGCACATTTTTTGAGAACCTGTACTCAAAAACTACATCTTGTCTAGTTTTTTTTAACCAGCATTATAGAAATTACTACTTGAGAAGGCCTCTGTAAATGTGATGTGTGAATAATCATCTTGGCACCCGATTATAAAAGAAATCTGACCAGTGTCAACTCACTTTGAAAATCATTTTCGATTCAACCTATTGAGCATCAAGTGCAGAAAATAAGAATAAAGGGTGATTTGGCTTAAACGCTAGTTTGAGTGCTACTGACCTTCCTATCTATGAAATTAATATACTTCTAACAATGAAGTCCTGAAGACTCTACTTAACCCACCTCCATATGTTCACAGACTATTTCCTACTATTAGTAGGTCCTCAGGATCTATCAAGCATACTCCTACATACAAATTGGAATGATGAACTGTAGTTTCCTTCCCTCCAAGTCCATGGTTGCCCTCTTTTAAATGTCTAAGGTTAATGAAATCTTTTTTGGTGTCTCATAACCCAGTATTTCTATCTTCATCAATTGAGGAAAATACCTAATACATTCACTGATGCTAGGGTATCAAATGGTTAATATCATACTCTCCCTTAAAGTTCTTCATTTCAAAAGAAGACCACATGAAGAAGAAAAATGCTTCCAATGACTAATTTGAACATGTGTGCATACACAAAAACACACCAAAATAAATAGAAAACAACAGCTGTTTTTAAGATAGAAAGTTTTTCTAGCTATGTTAAATTATATCACTTTGGCCATCATTTTCTCTGCTTATAAGATTATTCTGATGGTATAGGTTATTTCATATCATTAGTAAAGAGTTTCTTTCTTCCTTATATATCATAAAGAACATCACAGTAAACTATAACAACGCAAACATAAAAACCAGCACCAGGAAGAAGCTGACTAAGTATATTCCTGCCTTGTTCCTAGGTCAAGAGAAATTAGACTATTTACACAAATGAGGTGACCTATGAGTTTCAGTTACCAAAACCCTGGGGTGAGACACAGCATGTGATACAAATGATACAGTGAAGGTGAAACAACTAGGAGAAATGGGAACTATTTGCAAAGAAGAAATCTAGATCAAGGAATAGCGTCAATTAACCTAGAGAATTAATCATGCTCAATGCGTTCTGAAATATTTCCCCACTTCCTTCAGAAGCAGACATTACAGAGTGTGTGTCAGCATCTGTCTTCCCATTCAGCCAACTCGAAGGTAGCTTTCTTTGAAATTTTAAATTACTAAGGGCATTGTATCCACCAAAAAGTTCTCCATGCATTGCTATTGTTTGGTTTGCTTATGTTTATGATCTTCATTGTATGTCTCTTTGATATTCAGATACACAATTTGCTTGCATATGCATCTTCATTTTCACACAACTCTGTCTCCCAATTCAGAAGTGGGGGAATGGTTGGTACAAAATGTGGGGCTTGGGAATTCTGACTCAATCGATATCAGAGCCCTAAGAACATCAAGAACATCAAGAACATCAAGAGTATGTTACATGTTCTCAGAAAAATACAATAATAAAAGACCAAAATGAGAAAGTGTGGATTTACTGGTTCAGAGGCCACTGTTATTTCACAAATGAAAAACACAGATAAATGTCTACCATGAACATATCTGACAAGTAATGTGTACCTGGAAGTGACCAAAGCTACATTTGGCATTGATTGGCAGGAGATGATGCAGAGCATGAATAGGAAATCTTCAAGGAATAACTTATTAGTTTTACTTTTTCTTTGTTTTCATGCTCACATGGTGCACATTTTTTCCCTTTATTTCCTTTATGGACAACTGAGGAAGAGTTCTGGAACAAACTACTGATTTTTACGACTGTTAAAAAGAAACTTGGATGACAATTTACTTTGTCTTGGAAGAATTAAGGTTTAAAAACTGGAACTGTAAAATACCCCAGGAGAAATATTTTATACATCCTGAAGGGAGTTATAGAGAAGAAGCTTCAGAGAAAAGATGCAGTTACTTATATTAACTTAACCATGTATTTATTCAAGAAATATGTATTAATCGCTAGTGTGTTCCAAGGTTTGTGAGAAAGCCTAGTGTAATGGGAAAAAACCTAATTTTTAGGATTTTAATTCTAGTTCTCCCACTGAAAGGTTGCTAACCAAGAGTGGCCCATTCTACTTTTAAGAGCACTAATTTTTGCATTTGTAAAACAAGAATGAAACAGACATTGAAGTGTCTTCCAGTTCTAAAGCTTGTTATTGAATTTTTCATTTTGCAGTCAGATAGTGTGCTATCTCATACACATAGCCCATGGGTCTGCAAATTGCTGCTCCAGACATCGCAAACTGAACAAGGTGTTTCCCACTCTCAAAATCCAGCATACAACCTGAGAGTACTCTGACACTTGTCCTCAAGCACACAGATGTTGGGGGGAAAGAAAAATCTTTATTCTTAGAGAGGGAGCACAAAAAACGAGATACCTCAGAATGCAAACAGTAGAACCAGCATGAAAATTAGCCTCCAAATGATCACATGAATTTGACAAAACCCCATGTGTGTTTCATGAGGCTTTAGGCCCACAGTAACCTCCAGAAGAAAAGAGTCACAGAGTCTGGTGATCTAATGAGTATGACATTCTCTATGCTACCAATCTCAAAGGTTTAGGAATGGCAGCTCAGTTCTGAAAAGTCTTTTTTTAAAAAAATTTCATTGGACTGTAGTTGATGTACAAAGTTTTGTTACTTTCAGGCATGCAACAAAATCAGTGATACATATATATATATATACATACATATATCCATTCTTTTTCAGATTCTTTTCCCATATAGGTTACCACACAGTACTGAGTAAATTTCCCTGGGCTATACAGTAGGTCCCTGTTACCTGTCTATTCTATGTAAAGCAGTGTGAAATCTCATAGTTCCAAAAAAAAAAAAAAAAAAGAACAATGTGAGAGTAAAAATCAGCTCACAGAGCAGAGGAAAACACCCCTATTGACAAGTATCCATCCAGGTGGAAAATCAGAAATGGAAAATTCTTCCTTGCCCTTATCTATGACACCTGCAAGTGAGCTACCACTTTACCTTAACCATTTATTCCTTATTTGTCTAAACTTATAATCTCTCACCAAACAACTGTAGGAGCCTCCTCACTGCCCTGCAACTATTTACTCCTGTCCCACCCCACAGTAACAAGGGGGTGTTCAAAGATAAAAATTCATGAATGTTATACGTCTGTTTAAAGCTCATCAATGATTTCTCATTGCCTTCAGAGTAAAGGTCTAAATTTTATTATGGTCTATAAGAATCTTCATAAACCAGTCTAGGCTTATTTCATAACTATCATTTTGAACAACTTTCCCCAAATTCACAAACTTGTACCTACCCTGGAATTTGTTCAGTTCCTTGAAATCACTATTTTCCCTTTCATCTGCTTCAAATTGTCTCCACCATCTTCTTTGACTTCTACTATGTTTCAGACCTCAGCTCAAACATCATTTCCTCAGGGAAACTTTCCCTACACTCCAAAACTAACTCCGTCATATCTACAATACACTCTTGTTATCTCCACAAATTTTCCTTTGCAAGCACTCAAAGTTTGTTAACTTTATTCTCTTATATGACTATTTGATTAGAAATTATGGAGTTCCCGTCGTGGCGCAGTGGTTAACGAATCCGACTAGGAACCATGAGGTTGTGGGTTTGGTCCCTGCCCTTGCTCAGTGGGTTAAGGGTCCAGTGTTGCTGTGAGCTGTGGTGTAGGTCGCAGACGTGGCTTGGATCCCGCGTTGCTGTGGCTCTGGCTTAGGCCGGCGGCTACAGCTCTGATTCGACCCCTAGCCTGGGAACCTCCATATGCCGCGGGAGCGGCCCAAGAAATAGCAAAAAAAAAAAAAAAAAGACAAAAAAAATTATCTATACACTAAATTTTCTTCTTATTGTATCTTTAGCATAGTGCCTGTTACATGGTATGTTCTCAATAGTAAGTATTTATTAAATGTATGAATGAGTGAATGTCAATATGATACATACAGCATGTCATAGTCTTTAGTGCCAGTAGATGCTCCAAGTGAGTCATCCTTCCAGAAGATCATCTTAAAAGACAAGATTATTATAGCTTCTCAAAAAAAAAAGTGTGATTTTTTTTCATTCAAACACTTATCCTAATTTCACTCTTGCATTACCGACTGTGATATACTAAAATAATGAGTAGTAACAATTACTCATTGTATGGAATCATACTTTTAAATTTATCTTAAAAATACTCAAATTTTGAGGAACAGCCCCTCAACCTATTCATTTGGAATATTTTTGAGACCTACCTTACATGATATTCCATGACTTTAGAAATATTTATTATACTCCTTTTTAACTGCAGCCAACTTTGTGAGGCCCCACACTGATTCCCTTCCCCAGGTGGGTGCAGCCATCTATCAGCCACCTTAAGTATTGGCTGCTAACAGCTCACACCTGACCGCCTCACCAGAGATTTTCCCTTAGATGACAGGGGCCTTCTCTCTTCTAGAAAAGAAGATGAAATTATGAGTTCATGGCTACCAGGTCACCGAATAACTACCACATCTTAACATATGCAAAAGTTCTAATAAAAAATAATATTTCAAAAAGACATTTTCTTCTGAATAAAATATCTGTCATTGCTACTACAAAGGTACAAGGATGGGTAACTGTAATTTCAAAAGGTAGGGGATTGAGATTTACAAAGGAAACTTGATAAGCCAGGAGAGATTCTTCCTTTCCACCCCAATTCTGTGCGTATTAAGAAATGAAATCATTCCAATTTTAGGATATGTTTAAATAAGCAAAATTAGGTCGCTGATTCATATAAGAACAAAACATGGTCCTACACATGAAAAACCATGTATTGAACAGAATAATTACAAACTTTTAACTGTTCAACTCTTATTTTAGGAGCCAAGAAAGAGGGGGGAAAAATTAAAGGGTTAAAATCCATTGGTTCAATCTGTTATTCTGGACCCACTAGCCTAAGTCACTTACTGTTCTCTAGAGATCCAATAAGCGGTCATCAATTAAAGTAAGAGAAAAAGATAAACAACTCTTGTCACGATAGCTATTAATTTCAGAAGTATAGCAAGCTACTTACTCGGTCTCAGTTTGATCCCTGGTGAATAAAACTGGTTGGTATGTTACTGACCATAGTTCACAAAATGTGGCAGTTTGAGTCTCAAAGGTCCAAGATAAAGACTGCAGAGAGTTCTAATGTCAGAGATTGAAGTCAAGGGTTTTCTTGGGGGGCAGTGCTTTCAGGTCAGCTTCAGTTGTGGAGCTGAAAGAAGTCACAGTGACAAATGAGTGTCAAGTATTCTTATTTAAACAAGAGGGTTTAAGTCCATTATCTAGACCTTAGCGTTGTTATAAAAACTTAACAAATAAATTAAAAATTGCTTTAATAATATTTCCCTGTTCAGGTTCCTAAACTTTTAACAAAGAAAAAATTTCTAATTTGAATATACTATCAGCAGTCACAGAAATTCTATATTTAATTAGATTTCATTATAGCTTTAAATTATTTTAAGTATAAGAAAATAAGAATAAGCTAATTACTGAATGAACATATTCATAATTTGAATTATTATTCATGCTGTATTTGATATTAGCATGTATAGCTATCAGAGCTCACCTTTTTTTTAACCTTTGAATACTGTTATATTTAGAGTGTTAGATTTTAAAATTAGGAAAGATGGAAACAATGAAATTAGTAATTTTTCTATCAAAAAATGTGTAAAAATAAAATCAATTCTTTCCTGGCTGCTGATATAACTAGATAATAGAAATCTGTACATTGAAAATCATTCCATTTGTGTTTTAGCATAAGTCTGTAGTAAAATAAAATCAAACTCATGCTTATTTATCATATTTAAGTTATAAGATTATGTTCAATTTAGTGATCATTAAGGTGGACCTTACTTAGCAATTTTTGAAAATATGCTTCTAATTTTTAAATCTTCTAGAAAGAACAGATGAATCAATAATAATGAGTAAGATAAGGGAAGTGGTGTAGACATTCTTCAAAATTTAAGATAACAGTGACTGTAATAATTAAGATAAAATTACTATTGTGGATGTTTCTCTTCAACAACACTTGCCATTAATTTTTACAACTTCCTCCTCAATGTTAGTGAGAATATCGACCAAATAAACATTACTCAAAGAGTGAAACTCAGTGAAACTCCTTGCAAAGGGAAACTTGCCCTGCAATTATTGCAGGGAAATGATGTCTTAAATCTAAAACCCAAGTAATCATTAGCAACATGATGTTAACGATTACCATTACTTAGAGCCTCATTTCCCAATAAAAAGTTGGAAAGTTGAGAAGAGAGCAAAGAAAACGTGCATGCAGAACAGAGATGGTAGGATAAAAAGTTAAGAAAAGGCAAATTTTATAAGTCATGAGGTATTTTACTCTAAGTGAAAACTCTTCTCCATGTATGATATCTTGGAATTTTCTTTAGCCAAAAAAGAAAAAAAAAAGCCAGATGTATTTTTTTAAAAAGATATTTCAGTTAATAAACTAAGAACTGATTCTAAATATCATCCTCACAGTAACACACCTTAAAGGAAATCTTCCCAGTAATTGTGTAAATGAGACTTTTCCTAACAGCTGATAGAAAGATAATTATCTAACAGGAATTTTCAAAGTTATAAAGGCACATTATAGTTTAGAGTAATCTTATTAAAAATCAAATTCACAACATCAACAGATTCTTCCTGTGCTATGTAATTACATTACAGACACTTAATTGAAATAAACTGGAAATGAAACCTGGCCTAGCACAGGCATGCACTGATGGTTAAGACTCAGCAGGGTGATGCCAGTTCATTAAATGTAATCTTCACATATGTCTGGCCATCACATTTTAAGAAAATATTAAAAGTAAGGGCACTAACTCAAACATTTTCATGTATAAACACTTAAATACAATTTCTCTTATGTATGTAAAACACACTTAACAACATGATATGGATAAAGGAGCTTATGATTTCATGTGAAAACTAGCTTTCTTATGGTTATTTAGAGACCAAAAAAATTACATAACAGGAGAATTAAATATTCTTAATGTTAAATAAAAATAATGAACAAAAAGTCCACACCACAAAATGTTCAGGTCTTATGCTTTGGTTTCGTGAAGTGTTGAGAAGGGGTACATAAGCTTGCTCAAACTCTCAGTGGCATCATCAGTCACTGAAAAGCCAAGGCTGGAAGGTCAGATGTTATGTCATTGCTAACCCAAGTACTATATATGCTGGATTCTGAAAGCTCTTAGGAAAGCAATCCAGCTAGAATTTTCTCATATTTTTCCACCCAGGAGTATAAATATATTCAGGCATAAATTGCATAAATGGTATTTTAAACTTAAATAAATTAACCCAACAAATGAGTTTCTGTTTTTGTGTCTGTGACACTGGGTGTAAAGGATTTACAGATCAGCTTAAGAAGTAAACAAGTATTTGGGAACAGTTCATGTATATTGACTAATAAATCATCATTTAAAAATTCCTTTATAGGAGTTCCCGTCGTGGTGCAGTGGTTAACGAATCCGACTAGAAACCATGAGGTGGCGGGTTTGGTCCCTGCCTTTGCTCAGTGGGTTAACGATCCGGCGTTGCCGTGAGCTGTGGTGTAGGTTGCAGACGCGGCTCGGATCCTGAGTTGCTGTGGCTCTGGCGTAGGCCAGTGGCTACAGCTCTGATTCTACCCCTAGCCTGGGAACCTCCATACGCTGCGGGAGTGGCCCAAAGAAATAGCAAAAAGACAAAAAAAAAAAAAGAAAATCCTTTATATAAATATTTCACAATCCAAACAAAGAAATCCTGTTATGGGAGCTAAGCAACTCTGGGCCACTAGGCCTAACCAAGTAGAGAAAGGTTGGTACCTCAGAGCAGATGCAAGATAATAGGGGCAACTGCAGCATCAGCAGCAAAAGTGAAAAGAAAAGAGAAATCCACAGGTCTTTGGCATTCTGATGACAATGCAGGTCATGAATGAGATTCCTTACCTCCAGCACAATTTCTAGGGATGGATTACTAGGAATTTTATAACATGAAGGGGTTAAATTCCAATTACACTTTTTATTTTTAGATGAGGCAAGTTTAAGTTTATTCTGCATGTTTTATGTTCAAATCAGATTTCCCATACCTATAAATATCAGAAAAAGAAACAAATTTTGGGTTGTATGTAAAACCAACATGTTTATTCTGTGTATATAGTTAAAAAATATTTTAGCTAAACTAGCACAAAAGTATTAACAAGAAATATATAACATATCTCTGTAAAACCTCAAGGCAAAGTTTTCCTTTGATTTTGACTGGTTAACTTGAAGTTGGAAAGATAATAACTTAACGAAATGTATCCCGTGTAATAAAAGAGTGGACATAAAAAAAAAAACAAAACTTTACAATAGATTTGCTAAGCACTTTTCTTTCATAAATACAAATTTCTCATATAATCCTTATTTTTAAGAACATAATAAAAAATCAAAATCCTGCTACATTATTGAGGAACAACAATTAGCAGAAACTCTAAAAGGAACTAGCTCCAAGACAAAAGGGGACTGACTGCTCACCTACCTGGTGGAATTCATAGTTGGCTTGATTTAGCAGCTCAACAATGTCAACATGAAACCTAAGTTATTTTTTTCTTACTGCTTGGCCTTCTGTAGAATCAGATTCATCCTAAATTTGGTTGCCCTTATTGAAACAAAATGGTCAAAACAGTCCTCTACATAAAGGCACTTCTCAGGAGAAGAGAGAGTTTCTGTATACTAGAAGATCTAATAAAAGCTGTCAGCTTGGTTGTGATCACAGTAGCCCTGAAAGCATTCCTGTGGCCCGAGAAACACCATTTGCCAATTGGCTAAAGCCTAGGTAACTAATCACCATGGAAAGAGGTGAATGGTGTATTGGCTTTCACTAATCAAGAATGGGAGTAAAGTCTCCATCCAAAATTTAATGTCTGCATGACAATGAAAGGATGGAATAACACCTTATTTCATGTTCTATGGCAAAGGTATTTCCTTCATTCTTATTTTCTAATCAAACTTCAATATTGACAGGAAAGCAAACAGAGACCCCTAGATTTCAGGCATGTCTTCGTGACCTAGGTCTGGCCAGTGGGATGTAAGGGTACATTTATTGGAAAGATGTTGCCCGTTTCCCATCTTCAAACTCAATCATGTAAGGATAAAGACTGGAGAAGCATTAGCTATCTTGAGAATACTCAAGAGAAAGCCCAGACAAATCTTAGATTTTCTCCCCTATGATACTTTCCACTACAAAACTGTCCCGCCACTTAAATATCTGCAGCAACTGAAACGCCACTTTGCTACAGAATTTTTTGACCCTTCATCACTCCCAAGTTAGTGTGGCCTGGAGAAACACAGACTACCTTACATTGGCACAATACTGAAATTAAATGAAGATGATAGATGTCTGCTAATAAAATGCAAGCTATAATCAAGAATAAGTATTAAACAAGAATGGGAGGATTTTCTTAAAAATTCTGGAATATGTATACTAAAGGGCTACATAACTCTTGGTGAAAAAGCAGGCACACTGAAGCCTGCAGAAACATGGGAGAGAGTACTAATGGGAAAAAAAAGTTTTGAAACATCCAAAGTTTCCTTCTCATCCCTGTACTTTTAGAAAGAACTTGTTTTGTCTACTACATAGAAAAGGATGGTATATATATATTTGTCTTTTCCAGGCCATACCCATGGCATATGGAGGTTCCCAGGCTAGGAGTCCAATTGGAACTGTAGACGCTGGCCTACGCCAGAGCCACAGCAACGTGGGATCCGAGCCGTTGCTGCAACCTACACCACAGGTCACAGCAATGCCACATCCTTAACCCACTGAGCGAGGCCTGGAATCGAACCTGCAACCTCATCGTTCCTAGTTGGATTCGTTAACCACTGCGCCACAACGGGAACTCCTATGCTTCCATATATTATTTGAGGATCTCATTCCTCAGGCCTCAGCTGACTGGACCTAAAATGGGCAAGTGACTGAGAATGAGCTAATTCATTAGCTGACTTAATTTAATAGTCAATTATCTTTTTCAATTCAGAATTTAAGACTCTAAAAAAGTTAAGGTTAAACTACACTAACGTTAGAGTGGAAACAATAGTGAAGGTCCAGGAGCTCCTACTATTTAAGGCATAAATACACTCTGGTTCTTTCAGTTTCTGAAGTTTCTCTTAATATTCTGGAATATATTCCACAATATTTCATAATATCACTAACTTATAATAAGTATAAAAATGTTTAGTACCTTTCTTTTATCATTGATAGTTATTTTTAACCACATCTCTACAAAGACTTTGAGTACCATGATTTCATTATTAGAAATAGGTATGTCTTTATCTTTTTTACTGTTTTATTATTTGTGTTAAAATGGTATATACAAAAGTAGCAAAAAAATGAACTGCCATGTACCTATCATTCAGTTTCCATAATTATCATTTCAGGTAATAATTTTTTATTTACTTAAAAAATTATATTACTTGAGGTTACCCTGTAATATGTATTCTTTAAAAGCTTGAAATGTTTGACAGTGAATTTATTATCAGTTAACAGAATGGTCTAAAAATCTGTCCTTTGAAATTAATTTCTGAATTTTGCTTTTCTTGAAAAATTATACTTTGCACATCAAAAAAAAAAAAAAAATCCAGGAGTTCCCGTTGTGGCGCAGTGGTTAATGAACCCGACTAGGAACCATGAGGTTGCGGGTTTGATCCTTGCCCTTGCTCAGTGGGTTAACGATCCGGCGTTGCCGTGAGCTGTGGTGTAGGTTGCAGACGTGGCTCGGATCCAGCGTTGCTGTGGCTCTGGCGTGGGCCAGCGACTGCAGCTCCGATTCAACCCCTAGCCTGGGAACCTCCATATGCCGCGGGAGCGGCCCAAGAAAATGGCGAAAAGACAAAAAAAAAATAATCCAAATAAAATATGATTTACTATTTTTAAGTAGTTGCTATTTTTTAGATAAAATATAATGTATCTGGTAATACAGACTGACACATTTTTATTTAATTTAAATTAATTAATAGCTAAAACAAACTACTATATACTTGGAGGGTATTTATATTCTATTAAATACCTTGACCTTGCCTTCCATATTTTTGAGGATATTATTTATAAAATGTTTTCTTTCTTTAAATGTTTTAAAGTAAAATTTTTGAAGCTTTTATTTTGTAATATCTTCATTTCTATCCTAAGTACTTTACAGGGTTGGAGAGGATAACAATGTTATTATTGTTAAAGTTTAGGACACCTCTTTAGTATTCAGGGACCAAAAGCAAATCTCTCTACTGTTCTATGTGTTTGCCTAGCACCCTTCTGAAATTAAGTATATAATAATTTTGCAATCTTATATTTATGTGCATGCAATTGCACAAATTCTCAGAAAATTACTAATAAGGATATAAAGAAATAAGAATTTTAAGAATACTAAGAAAATATGGGTTCCATTCCAGGATCTACCACAAAGTAGCTGGTGACACTCTTAGCAAGTCACTTGGCCTCTCTAGGGCTCAGTTCCCTTATACGTGAGATGTGCAATTTAGACTACATGATATTTAATTTTCTTTCAATTCTAAAATTTGATGTATAGCTGTAAGTTTCATAATGGACAAGTAGACATTTTATTTGTTAAATATCATATTCAAAGTTAAAGGAAATCTTTCCTCCTCTTCAATGATTTCCACTCACAACTTAGATAACTTGAGCTTCAAAATGATCATTTGTGGTATATATACTTAAGAAATTGATTCTCTAGTTATTTAAATATATGGATTTGGACAAGATTTTCTATCCACTCATGAGATGCTCTACCTGGCAAAGTTAGAAGATCTCAGCAAAAATTATTATGCAAAGATTACCTCTTGCTTCAGAATTTTACTTAAAAAAAGAGGCTGGGTGTCACAGATTATTTCAAAAACAAGGGTCTAGAGCTATAATAATTACTCCATACAGACAAAAGGTATTCATAGAGAAGAGCTGGAGTTAAAAAAAAGAAAAAAGTTCTGGAGTTCCCATCGTGGCTCAGTGGTTAACGAACCCAACCAGCATCCATGAGGACACGGGTTCAATCGCTGGCCTCGATCAGTGGGTTAAGGATCCGGCCATGAGCTGTGATGTAGGTCATAGATGTGGCTCGAATCCTGTGTTGCTGCAGCTGTGGTGCAGGCGGTGGCTACAGCTCGGATTCAACCTCTAGCTTGGGAACCCCCATATGCCACAGGTGCGGTCCTAAAGAGACAAAAAGACCAAAACGAACAACAAAAAAAAAGTTCAGGCAAATCTATTTCTCTTAACATTTCAATAAAATTTGTGAATTTAACAAAAAAGTCTCTTCATATAAAGAAGAAATGATGGAACTTTAGAACTAAGTCATAATACAACAATGAATACCAAATCTTGAAAACAAGTGGTGTGTGGGTAAATGTCCTTCAAAAAGATTTCAGTGTTGATACCTTAGAAACCTATACATAGAACTTCCAGATGACCCCGCAATCCCACTCTTGGGCATCTATCCGGACAAAACTCTACTTAAAAGAGACACGTGCACCCACATGTTCATTGCAGCACTATGCACAATAGCCAGGACATGGAAACAACCCAAATGTCCATCGACAGAGGATTGGATTCGGAAGATGTGGTATATATACACAATGGAATACTACTCAGCCATAAAAAAGAATGACATAATGCCATTTGCAGCAACATGGATGGAACTAGAGAATCTCATACTGAGTGAAATGAGCCAGAAAGAGAAAGACAAATACCCTATGATATCACTTATAACTGGAATCTAATATCCAGCACAAATGAACATCTCCTCAGAAAAGAAAATCATGGACTTGGAGAATAGACTTGTGGCTGCCTGATGGGAGAGGGAGGGAGTGGGAGGGATCAGGAGCTTGGGGTTATCAGATACAACTTAGAATAGATTTACAAGAAGATCCTGCTAAGTAGCATTGAGAACTATGTCTAGATACTCATATTGCAACAGAACAAAGGGTGGGGAAAAAAATGTATACATGTAAGAGTAACTTGATCCCCATGCTGTACAGCGGAGGGGGGGGAGAATTAAAAAAAAAAGAAAAGTAAGATCTCAGTGTTAGTGCACTCCAGCACATGCGTGCGTATGTCTCTGTGTGTGTGTGTGTTAGGTGGGTGGGTCCTGGCAAGGCAGGGGGGGGGGGGGTAGAATTTGTAGCATTGGCCCATCCATAGCATAATTATCTCACCAGATATATATCAAACTATCAACATCAAGTGTGGAATTGGGAAGAAATACATTCAATGAACTCTGACAATCCAAAATGAGACGTCTACAGTTGGTTTCACTGCACACTGTAAACAACTGAAATATATCTTTAAATGAACATATTACACAAAGAAGAAGAAATGGAAATGATTGTACTTAGTATGTAAATCAAAGGTTAGAAAAAATGTCAAGTTTCATCTCCAATGAGAATTGGCCCAGTGTTTAGATATTTTCTGTGCAATGTGGTTCAACTTGCCACCTATGATTTTTAAGACCTGAAATATGGTTAGTGCCAACACAGAACTCAGTTTTTAAATTCAGATTTAATTTAATATAAAAATTAATGAAAAACTCTGAATATGTGTGAAATGACTCTTAGGCAGGGCTCTACTTTTCCACCTGTAAACTTTATGAAGTCAAAATACATATTCAATATTTCAGATTAAAATTTAGTGCCTTAATTGAAATGTAGAAAGTGTAAAATACACAAAAGAAAAACAATGAAAAATATACCATTTAAAAAATCAACTACTTTGTAATTATAATATTTTATATACATTGGTTTAAATACATTATTAACAACTTTATCTATTCTCTTTTGCTTTTCCTTTTTTATTATTTATTTATTTATTTATGCTTTTTAGGGCCACACTCATTGCATATGGAGGTTCCCAGGGGAACTCCTATCCATTGTATCTTAAATCATAAATGGGATCATACACAATATTAAATCCTGTTTGAAATTTCTGGAGTCCTTTCCAGAAGTCCTGCTATTGCTTAACTCTTTATTTCCAAACATTTTACTGAGAGTAGAAAAGATGTTTGAGATAAGTGACCATGAGCAGATCATATAAGTAAGCATACTATTAACTTGTCTTATCGATTCTTAGTTACTCTCTCTAAATTTATTTCTTGTTGCTTATCAACGTAGGTATGGAGTTCAGAGGTAATAACTATTAAGATGAAAAGATTGACAGTAAGGAATTCTTCTGGTGTTAGGGGAGCTTATACTCTACGCAATTAACTAGCAGTAATGTCTGAGTTAACATTGTAAAGAAAAATATGTTTCATTACTGAGGAAGGAAAAGTCTACTGAAATCATTACTACAGCATCCAATTATTTTTTTAAAACACAGAGGAGTAAATCAGAGTTATCTCAATCAACTATATGCCACAGATTTCAAATCACATTTACCAAAAGTTTTTATGGTGATAAGTATTACTTTTATTATTCTCCAAAATTAAATTTAAAAAGAGTGAAATCTCCAGATCACTGTTTCTCCAAGCTTGGCTCATTTAAAGTTTTCATCAAATCATGTGTACTTCGTTCACTTAATCAATCATTAATACATTTTTTACTCATCACTCATTAATTCATGAACTATTTTTAGGTATTTATCATGGGCCAAGTGCTATTTAATGATCTGGGGCTGCAGTGGTACATGAGAAAGTCTCTTCTCTTGCTATTAGAGATAAGCATTGTTAGAAAGGAAATTATCCTGGACCCCATCACAGATTTAGCAAATAAGAATACATGGTAATCAGGCCATTTAAACTTTTGCACTAGATTTATAGGAAACATTGTTAAAGGAGAGAAAAATCTGTCCATAGTTAATAATTTCTGGGTTCAGCACAACTTGAGGTCCAACTTCTAAAAACTTGTACTTTTTTCACCATCTCTTTTCCAGAAGCTTCACTATGAAGTAAATGAAGAGTTCTCTTTACTTGTTTACAAATATACACATACGTACACACAAGACAAACCTCCAGTTTTCTCACTAACTTGGGAGGCTGTAGGCGAGGGGCTAGCGGCTTATCTAAAACAGTCTCATTTGGGCAGGATATTTCTGTTAGTTTCACATGACTATCCAATTGACTTATTCAATCCTGTTAGTTTCTCTGTGATTCTTGCATTTGATTCCTTCTTCCATTGTGTATTCCTCTATCATCTTTTAAAAATACCTGTTTAATAACATGTATTGGTTATAACCTGCTATTTTGTTTCATCAATGACATAAATATTTTCCAGACTGTAATTTTTGGCCCAAAGTCAGTGTTTTCTTATATTAATACTATCCTACTCTTTTGCCCACATTTGATTATAATCTAAGCCTTGATTTCTTTCACATTTTCTAACTAGATTCTTCTACCCTCATAGCTTTTCTAATTATTCTTTCAGTAGCGCCCTTTTGGGTGGAAAGGGGATTACTATCTTAACTAAACTTAAAATGTATCATCTGCTTATGTTGGAAGGCCTAGGCCCCACACAACCAATAAAGTTAGCAAAGTCACTGCCCTGAAGATAAAGTGAGACTAATTTGCTTTGGCAGCCAACATACCCCTAGAGATTTGGGAGCCCAGCCAACCTGAACTTGGAAGCAGTGATGAAGCTGTCGACTGCCTGAAACTCTTTTCATTCTGATTCAGTGCAAAAAGGGTGGCATGGGACAATGTGGTACCCAACTATATTCTACAAGGTCTAGGTTCCATCCCCAGAGTGTTGCACCATGAGCCAAGCCGCAGTTAAGAGAGGAAATAATGTACAATAAGGCAGTGCCTCTATGACAGAAATATTTTAGTTATGAAATATAATATGTTAAATGTACAGTGGTATTTCTGCACCTGTGGATGAGAGAAACTACAAGCACTTTTCTAAGTATAATTTAAATGGGTTCATTAGTGGCATTTCATGACCCCACACTTGTGATTTTGCCAAGGTACATTTAAAACAACAAATTTGAGATCTCAACTGTTTGGTTGGATGCATTCAGTTGAATTTTTTTTTTGTTTTTTTTCCTTTGAATTATCATGAAATACCTCCTCAAAGAGCAAACCCAAGATGTTCTTAATTAACTTCAGAGTAGGTATGTGCTATTAGCAATTTCTCAGTGTCAGGATCAAATACGGTGATTTTCATTGCATCATTTCTTATGCGGAAATTCCTATAGAAATGTTAATCATGTGGCAATTAAAAGAATCCCAAATCTTGAACTTCAGTGTGTACAAGAAAATAAGCAAGTATGACAAAAATTAATAAGATTATAAGGTGAAAATAATAATAAATCCTCAGAGTTTAAATAACTTCTTCACTGAATGTGGCATCTTTGATTCAGATAGCACATTTTACTATATAAAACTTATTTATAGGTCTGTAAAGTGATATGGGTTTAACTTTCAGGTAAATTTGAAGATTTGTTTTAGACTTTTACAAGCATTAATAGAATGCACTTTGATGCTGTTTTTAAGATGCTTAAAAAATCTTTATACTTTGAAGATTTTTTATCACAAATGACTATTCTATTACACAAGATCTTATAGTTTATTTGAATTTGGGGTCTTCCTTTGAAGCCAAGCCAAGACAATGGAATACTTAGATTCTTAGTCCTAATTTCTCCCTTCATTTATTTCTGTCATCCTGCCGCTTGGCAGCTGCAAACCTAGCTCTTACCTCTAGGCAAGGGGGCAAGCAAGCGTCTCTTTCCTGAACTAATGGCCATGCAGCTCCTTGGATTAATTGGCAAGTCAATGGTGCAGCCTGTACACTGTTTCCCAGGAGACTAGGTATTTGACATCAGCAACTTTTTAAAATCAGTTTGGCCTTAAGTTTGCTCCTAATCTTAACCCTTTGTCAGCCAGTCATATTACAATGGCTTGCCATATTAAATACTGAATCTTATGGTATAGGCATACATCTTTCAAAAAGACTTGAGAAAATTTGGAAAGAATACTGATTGATTTTAGCATAAGTAAAACATCTTTGAAAGGAAAATATTTCTTTTGTAAAAGCAACTGTTTTTTTTTTTACCATTTATGTACAGAAAGGCTTTTCAGAGAATCTTAAAAACAAACTTGCTTTTTCTTTGTTTTCCTTTTCTTTTTTTGGGGGGGGGGTGTGTGCCTGCGGCATGTGGAAGTTTCTTTGTCAAACCCATGTCACAGCAGCATCCTGAGCCACTGCAGTTACAATGCCAGATCCTTAATCCACTGCACCACAAGGGAACTCCAACATAAACTTTTGTTTTTTTTTGGCTTTTTGTCTGTATAGGGCCACACCTGCAGCATATGGAGGTTCCCAGGTTAGGGGTCCAATCAGAACTGTAGCCGCCACACTATGCCAGAGCCACAGTAATGCTAGATCCAAGCTGAGTCTGTCACCTATACCACAGCTCACAGCAACACCAGATCCTTAACCCACCGAGCAAGGCCAGGGATCGAACCCGCAACCTCATGGTTCCTAGTCAGATTCATTTCCGCTGCACCACAATGGGAAATCCAAGATAAACTTTTTGATGAGCTTTGCTGAATAGTTTTTTTCCTGAAATTATTCCTTGCATACTCAATTCCCTTATACTTTTTCAAACTTAGGCAAAATATTATTAAAAATTAGAAATTTTACTTTCCCATTTGACCATAAACTTTCTAAATAACCTTGGAAATACAAGATAAAGAACATTTTCTTCTGTGGAAAGTTAATAATTGGGATAAGGTAATATCTTTTCCAATTCTAAAATTCTGGATATAGTTTTAAAAATTCAGCCAGTGATTCTAAATTTATTCTTAAGAAAAAGAAACAAAACTTCAAATACTTCTAATTAGTTTTTCTGATGAACAAAAATAACTTCATCTAAGCTCAGGTGTTCTGTTTTATTTTTTTAATCACTCCTAGAATTCAGTGTTATGTAAGTAAATGTAGCAAGAACCGAGGCTACTTAGATGATATTCTCTTCCAATGACCCAAAGATCCAGATCAGCACCATCCAATGGAAGGATAGATTGGGTCACATAAGTAATTTAAAATTTTCTAGTAGCCATGTTTAAAAAGTAAAAGAGGAGTTCCTTTCATGGCTTAGTGGTTAATGAACCCGACTAGGATCATGATGATGCAGGTTTGATCCCTGGCCTCATTCATTGGGTTAAGGATCTGGCATTGATGTGAGCTGTGATGTAGGCCATAGACATGGCTCCGATCCTGGAGTTAGGAGTTCCCCTGCGGTACAGAGGTTTAAGAATCTGGTGTTGATACTGCAGTGGCTCAGGTTTGATCCCTGGCCTGGAAATTTCTACATGCTCTGGTGCAGCCCAAAGAAAAGAAGAGAAAAGAAAAGAAAAGAAAAGAGATACAAATGATATCAAAAGGGTCATTTCCAATCTTTTAATTAGATCTGCTTCTTAGCTGAGGCAAACTTAGGTTATACTGAAACCCAAAATGGACTCTAAGTGCAAATAATATTGCTCTAGGAATTATTTTAACTGCAAAAGCAAGAATTATGACAATAAAGTGACAATAAAGAAAAACTGGTTGATTTTCTATTTATTGGAAATTTTTGACAGAAGACCAGAAGTTAGCTTGTCAAAAGCAAATCTAAGCTCAGAGTTAGTTTATGTTCCTTCCCTCTTTTCATCCATGCCCTTCCTTACTCTAAAAATAATCCATAGGAATTGAATGACTTGACTCATACCTACAAAACCAATTAGCACATGTCATCCCATTGGCGATGAAATAAATCATTGGCAAGGTACAGTATGGGGTCACGTGATAGTCAACTTCAATTTTATTTACTTTATGAATAATGACTCCATTTGTCCTAATATTCTATTGTCTCAGTGGTCCTCAACACATACTGTTTAAAAAGAGCTCTTGTCCACTTATTTTCTTTTCTTTAGAGCATGCATATATGGATCTAACTACAAAAAAAGAGACCATCACAAAATAATAGCTACAAAGTGATTCAGAAATACACTGATTTATAAAAAGCACTTAGTGGATAATCCTCTACCAATAAAGATTGGGTAAGTCTCAGAAAGTGTTTTGACATTTATTTCACTGCTTTCTATTAAACCATATTCATTCTTGTGCATACATTTATGTTACCTGGTAGAGCAATACATGTTTACACTGGGAATAAGAAAACAGAAGTACTTGCAACAGAAAATGAGTGTCAAGAAGCCAGTCCTTCTGTCATAGTGTGGTTGTGACTATAAACATTCTCATTGATTTAAAATTGAATAACAGTGTCAGAGTAAGCAGTGACAGTAGTGTGCTTTGGATGGGGTAGCCACTAAAATAGTTTCAACTCAATAATGAAATGCTAAGTGAAGAATACCAATATATATTTCCCCCTGAAGGACTTAGGTCTTTAAACTATACCCTCATAGTCTATGTTTTAGGGTTCAGGCTTAACTGATCAACATGATAATAGGTTGGTTTGGTTCCTGACATTTTTGTCTATCTTACTCTTCCACTGTTCCATTCTAAAGACATTTTTTCCAGGGTAATAGATAATTAAACCAGTTCCCTTATATTTTCAACTGCTTATTTCTACTACATGTAAAAGTAAAATTAATTTTGCATAATATTTGCATTTCTTTAAGATCTATTTGTCCCTTTAGGCGCTTAGATTCAAGAAAATCACTTTAGTTATTTCATAAAAGCAGAGTGACCCTTATTTTATAGGAAATGTGAAGTCACTACAAGCTTTTAGGCTAATACCATAATTGAGGAAGAATATTTTAAAAGCAACATAGACTAGAAACTGACTAAAGTTTTTTTTAAAAAAATACATAATACTATTTTTTTAAATAAGGAGTGTTCAAACTAATAAGATTGCAAAAATTAGATAATACATATCGGGAGATGTTAATGTCGAGAGATACTGGGCTGGTGGTAGCAAGGCTTGGTAACAGAGTGTATCAATAGGGCAATGTAACAGATAAACCAGTTGTATGATTAAATTTCATTTCTATTTCCTTGGGATAATGGTATTCTTCCTAACAAAAATGATGATATTAAGGGAAATCACTGAATTGATGATTTTTTAAAAGATTATTTTAATTAAAACACAAGAAATTTGAGGTATTTCTGGAGAAATGATACAAAAAATCTTTATCTCAGACTTTTAAAAACTCAGCTCCAAATCCAAGTGCCTTTTTGACATTTCTTCTCAGGTGTCCTAGAGTTAAAAGTAACTTAACATGAGCAAAGCCTTACCCAGGTTCTCCTCCTGGTTCTTTCCCATTGTTTTAATTTAGAGATGACAAGGTAGAAAGAGGGTTGCCAGATTTATCAAATACATTTTAATTTCAAATAAATGACAATTTTTTTGATATATATATATCCCAAATATTGCATGGGACATAATTATACCAAAAAAAACCACATTGCTTATCTGAAATTTATATGTAAGCAGACTGTATTTATTCTGGCATCCCTATTTATAAGCCAGGATTTTATCATTGAACTTCTACGTTCTCTCATTGTCTTACCCACATTAATCCATCACCTAGTCCTGATGGTTTTATCCCCAACTACCTTTACTCATCCATCAAGTTGCCCTTTGGTCCAACACACAACAGACTAAACCACCATGATCCCTCAACTAGGCCAACCCAGTAGGTTCTCTTCTACAGCTTCCCTCAAGTTTTTTTCTCCAATATGCACCTAATCTCATATTTTCAAAATTAATATGTCTGTCATAACACACCACCCCCCCCCCCAAAAAATGCTAGAAAATTTCCTCTTAAGATACAGATAAAAAGTCTTTGTAACAGCTTACAAAAGCCAATATCTGACCTCTTCTGACACCTCTGATCTCACATATACTTCAGCCACAGTGGCTGTTTTCAGAAATAAATGAGAACATTTCCACAAAAGCCCTTAAACCTGATTCTTCCTTGCCCTGAAACACTCATATATATATATATATTCTTTTCACCTAGTCCACTATCAGTCTTTATATGTCTTCAAACATCAGTTCAAGCCTCACTTCTCAAAGCAGCTTTCCTTAGATCAGATCTTCTTATTACATGCTCTCATAATCTTCACAGATATAATTTTACATTGATTTGTGTGATTATTTGAATTTTGATTTTCTTGCAAGAATTGAGGCACCATGATGGCAATGACCATGTTGATTTTTCCTCACATTTGTCCCTCCAGAATAAGCCTGGGGTAGGATAGAGAATTACCACTGAATAAATATTGGTTGATTAAATAATGTCCGAGACATTTGGGAAAAGAATTAGCACTGGCAAGGTGGGCTAGGGAGAGATTTGAAATGGCTTATTTTGTAAGACTTTATAGGACTTGATTAGAGATAGCAAAAAAGAGAAGACAGAAGGTTGATTACGTAATTGTAAAGATTATATCCAGGAAACAGGTAGTTGTTTAAGGACCAGGAAGAGAAAACAGAAAAAGGAATTATAAGACTAAGGAAGCAGAACAGTAAAGTAGGGGTTGATCATAATTTCTAAACACTGCAGAGAGGAAAAGAAAAAAAGAAATGGTATGCAACATATTCTTTAGGAAGTGACTGGTGATCTTGGATCAAAAAAAGTTTTAATGATGTAATAAAAGGGTCAACTGCAAAATAGTAAGGAGTAGAAGATATCCACACAGGCAAAGAGGGTAAGCTCCTGTTTTGAAGAATATACCTCTGAAATTTTTTGCTTTGCTGAAACTGATTTCATTTAGAATTTAAAAAGAGAACAAATAAATGCTCTATGTAAAACCTGTATACATGATTCTCCATAACAATGTGAGGTCTGTAAATGGAAAATTATTGATAACTATAAAAGTTTCAAAATATCTAGGGAAAAAAGAAAAAAATGGAAGTTATTCAGTACACTCTGTATGTGCAGATTAATACATAGACATTTTTCTTGAGGCAAGTGGTATTTGTCAATGGTCAGTATGTAAAAAAAGACACAAGTCTGCTCACCCACTCACCTTCCACTCAATGAAACCTATTTCTTTTCAACGAAAAAACCTTCTTCAACTGATAACAAAGGGTATGAGCCAAAAGAAAATTTTCACTAAAATGAGTCCAAAATCTTTTTAAAATAGTGAGAAAGGTTATGATTAGGGTACCTGACCTGGAGGGTTTGTGTCTTCATAGACCCTAATATTGAGCTAAATATAGGCCCAATTCATGTAATTTATGTGATTATACTCCAATATAATTTTTGAAGAACCATGCAGTTTTTCAAATTTTTTCACAAATTTTTATGAACTATCGTGTTCCTTTTTGCTGTTTCACTTAATGAAACATATATCAGCAAAGCAAAACAGATTAAAATTGGAAAAAAAAATCATGAGTGATCATGTATCAGACACAGTGCTGTCTTGAGACATCTTTCTTCTCCCAATTCTTACTATAATTTCTCTGATATTAAAAGACAGGTTCTTTCCATATCTTTATACTTTTTAGCTACTGCTCAATGGGACCAGGGGAATGTTTAAGTGAAGAGGTACTGTAGAAAGACAGTCCTGAATCTTCTGTAAAAGTATCTACCCTTTGCTAAAGTCAAATGGCTTTAAATACCAAGAATGGAAAGGCTGTAGATACTGTAGAAAAAAAATGTTAATTTTGGAAGAGACTGTTGTCTCCCTCAAACTGAACCAGAAATGAAAATTCATCACTACACCATTTCTTTACCCCCTTACATATTGTTATGTGAATGAAGAATTATTGCCGAGAAAAGCATCTTTACTTTTACTGCTATTGCCAGATGCCTTCTGTGAGTAAATATATCTTTCATTATACTACTGCATATTGGCATTTTAAGACGTGCTTTTTAAAAAAATGTTTTATGCCTTGAAAGTACATAATAACCATGTTAAACAATTTTATTTTTTCAAGAAATGGTGCATTGTGTAAGTGTTATCTACTGTACTCATTTTGCATTTAACATGAATTGAGCAGGCATGCTTCTTCAGATAAACTTTCTGGTGACAAACTTTGAAATTGACAGATTAAAGCTGATTTGGGGTTGTCAAAATACGGTAGAGCTATCTGCACAAAATATGCATAAAATTTTACAGATGGTGGACTGCTGGTTTACATGGCAGCTATGTTAGTATACTCACTGCCACTTAAATTAATAGCATCACAATCTATCTTCCATGGCAGGTGTAAATGACTTTTAGCACATCAATAACTAGTTTACAATGATGTCCCTTCAGTATTTATGGTTTACCATTGATTTTGTGCTTTGTGCAAAATAGCACATATAGAATCCCTATATTCTGTTGTAGAATAAGTTTTAAACATAAACATTTACAGATTTGAGAAAAATCTATTAATAACAGCAGATCTAGTCAATTATCAAATTACCTCCTAATTACTCCACATGACAATAGGGATTCTACATTTATAACTTTCATCTTACACAGATTAGCACTGAAGGTGAACATTCAAGAAGATTCTGACATGTAAATGAACTCATGTAAAAAATCTTCCTGAAATAGCTGCTATTATAATGTGGACAGTTCAGTGATTTGGAAGGTATTCCACAATGAATATTAAATTAACTGAACAACTCCTCATAGCTGAACTAGTCTTTAGTAAAGGCTACTGGTTTCATGATCACCATCAACATTACCATTATTATTCATAATAATACCTTAAATTTGTATAGCACTTTACAATCAGAAAAGCACTTTCACATGTAAAGTAATCCCTCTCCAATTTTAGTTCCTATTATGTGAGTTTCAAATATATGCAAATTTATTTCTATATATTTTTTGCAACTGCTAGAATATCAGTTCCCCTCACTTCTACTGAAGATCATTTTGAATAAGAAACTGGGTGTTGGGAACTTCTAAAGGAAGTTAAAGTGGGTTGTCTAGAAATAGAGATTCTTACAATAGACTCTTTGAAAAGATAAAGAAAAAAATGAAAGGAGATTCAGATCAGAAAACCACTTTAGATGAGAAAAAATGGATGGAAGAAGGCTGATGACAAGTGTGTTTGCAGGAAGTTATTTTGGGTGACATTTCTAATATGTAACCCAGTCTACAAGGGAGGCAGTTTGTGAAATAACTATTTGGTGATGTTTAGGAGGTCATATAAAGTGATACATATATATAGAGAGAGCTATATATATCACTTAAGCATCCAAATTACTCTATGTCTTATGCTTTCAAACATGAGAGATGAGAAATAACAGATTAGAATCATAAGAACACAAAAATAGGAAATCCCATTGTGGCTTAGAGAGTTAAGAACCCAACTAGTATCCATGAGGATGTGGGTTCGATACCTGGTCTTGTTCAGTGGATTAAATGATCTTGCATTGTCTGTAGCTGTGGTGTAGGCTGGCAGCTGAAGCTCTGATTTGACCCCTAGTCTGGGAACTTCCATATGTTGCAGATGTGGCCCTAAAAAAGAAAAAGCTACTCAGTGTACTTATTATATGAAAAATGAAATTTAACTATGTTAAACTGCATGTGAAGAACACTTGAAAAAAATGAAAGATATTTCAAACAATTTCACTAAAGTTTTAGACATAAAAAATGTTTTCCATTTATAAAATAAACATATTTATTCAACTTTATTCACAGTTACTGAATTAGTTGCTGGTGGCCTATGTTGTCAAAGATACACTGATATCATGTATGATTCAAGTGCAAATATTCTTGAATGATTATCAAATAAAGGAAACTTTGTTTAACTGCATCCCCTTTACTATATAAATTGTAAAATCAGTGTTAAATTCTTCTACAAGGGAGACAATTTGATCCTAAATTATTATGTAACTAATATATTTTGACAAGCATATAAGGAAAAACAATAAGCCAAAGACTGTTCTTGCTGTCTACATTTGCCATATATTTTCAGAGATATAGAGAGTAAAAATAGGTTGGGGTACACTTTTTATATTTCTTTAAGGTGGGGAAGATCAGTGAAGGTTTAAGACTAAAGAAAATTTGTGAGATTTATTGCTGCTTTATAATTTCTGAATCAAAAGAATGATACAGCATTGAATTATGGAGAGAATAAAGAGTGCATTTTCATACACATCCCCTACTACCCTCCCCAAAATACTTGGGAATTTGTCATCCTTATTGCTCATTCGTTTACATTTGTTTTATGTTATTTATAATGCTTTGGGGAAAGCTGTGACTTTTGACAGTTGAAAATGAACCAAGAAAGAGAGGGAAGAGGCTGCTGAATTTAGAAATATGAATTTAATCCAACATAAACAGAAGTAGCTTTCAAATTCATAAAATTTCACAGTAAAATTTTGCACATTGGAGGTGCTACCTATCAAAGAACAGCTATATTCATCAAGATATGTTTCACTACAGGTAAAAGTAGTGCATAATTAGTAATGCCATCATTTGAAATTGAAATCAATTCATAAATAATGCAGATTAGTTTCTCAGAAAAGCTAAAGAAGCTGTTACCTTATAGCATAAGAGAGGTTTGAGGCAACGTTTTACTACAGTTAACTTTACTGGAACTGAGAAATCAGTGATTTTATGCATGAATCCTTGATATTCTATAGACCGCACATCAGTATGAAGACGATAGAGTAGGTACAGCATGTCAAAGCTATCACTTCGGCTTCCTTCAATATCACTACCCACTACCCTGATGGAATCATTGCCGGAGATCCACAATCATTATTAAAACTGAAGAACAGATAAGGAGACCTCGGCCAAACCGATTTATAAGATTTGAACTAATTTCTATATATTACACTTAAAAACTGTTCCCACGTCATTTGGTTCAATTATTTTTATGTGATGATGTAGTACATATAAATATTTATATATTGAATTAATGTTTACTGTATATTTATGTTCTTAATTGTCAAATGAATACGTTCAACAGAATGTAATGTTCCTATTTTTTGTTGTCACTTGACTCTGACATTTTTCAAGAATATTTACAGCACAAAGCCTTGTAAAGAATTAAAACTAATAAAAATCATCTGACATTTTTCTTGCTCATCAGAGTTGAGAAAACAAATGAGTGACATATAAGCTTCTTCTAAAATAAACTCTATATCCTCAAGGCTTTATTCTGAATCATAACCGATTCTAATATAAAGGTCCATTCTGTTAAGTTTTTACGTACATGACCCTGTGCAAAATGTAATGCATCTATAAATATGAACATAAATATAGATTAACAGAGAAACTTGGATTTGGGTGTTTTCAGGCTAATCCGTGGGAATACTAAGAATCTGTTATGGTTTATGCACTAAGGACACCGATAGAGAGTTAAAAAAAATAAAAGTGAGAGAGAAAGAAAGAAAGATAGAAAGAAAGGGAAGGTGCCAGAAAGACAAAATCCAGGGGGAAGCCAGCAGGGTCTAGAAGCTATGTGTTAATTCAACACTGGGAGCGGGGGGGGTCAGCAAGTCAGGGCGTAGAGATATTGTGAAAGTAGTGAAACATTGCCTCTGGGGTAAGAAAAGAGGAGAAATAGCTATAAAAATTTAAAGGGCGCTAGAAATTTACTCGGATGCCAAAGGGAATCTGCGGAAGAATTTATTGGATTCTCTGCATGAGAAATTTAAAGTTCAAATACAGCATCTCTGGGCTTATTGACTGATGCGCCAGATAAATAGATTTTTTGTGTGTTTTCTCTATAGACAAACAGATGCATCATACATTCAAGAACAAACATATACTCCCACATATAACAAGATTATATAGTTACGATAAATCAGATACAGAATTCTTATAATTTGAAGTTATTACATAAAATATAATTTCTACAGAAGCATTTGTAGAAGATGACTCATCAATACTATTTAAGAAACAAAATATTTTATGTAGTAGAATATTCTATCTAATTATGAACCACTTAGCTCATTTGTAGCATCAACTACCATGGAACATAATGTTTGTCAAAACAAAAATTGCACCAAAGTTAAATAGGCCATTAAAACTTTATTCTAGATTATTGCAATAAGGGGAAAAGGCCAGAGCTCAATCTGAGCTCAATTTCACTGAAACAAAGAGAGGAACAGTTTTTAAGATGTGGGTGGAGCCACCTGCATTTCCTAATGGCTGAGTTTATTCAAAGGAAAAGTCAACTTCCTCATATCACTATGATGGGAAGTAGTTTTACAACTTGGAGCAAAATGTCCCACAGAAGTTAGCTCTCTGCCCTCCACAGAGATTGGGAAAGAGAAGTCCTATCTTCCCTGATTAGACATTTCAAAGGAGTGGTTCTAGGGTCTTTGTGAAAGACATCTCTGGGTTATAAAACCATCAAGAAGATATTAAAAAGATTTCCTTTCTAAAGGAGAAGAGAAAACTTTATAATTATAAATCTTCTAAGTAAATGATTTAAGAAAAGGGAAACTAGGGGCCTAGAGTCAGGAGGAAAGCTATCTAAAGTTTAGTTAAACTAAGGAGAATGCTAATGGCACTGTTGTCTTGCTACAAAAGCATTGTATTTCATGTTTAAATGATGGTTTGATATTAATATCTCTTTACTTTTAATTTTTGTTCCTTATTGATTCTTATACTACTCTTTAATATTTGGATATGTAAGGAATTTTAAAATTATAAATGGAAACATACCTCATTTTAGAGTACAGATCTATAATGTCTGGATCTATTCATATTTTCCATGAATCTACTATCCTGAGAGGATTTTAATGAAACAATCACTTTCTGCTCAAGAGTGCTGAGAAAAGACAAAATTAAAGCCAATCAATATACCATGATTCCTGAACATTTGGAAGAACTGGAAGAAATTTTTTAAATTGTGATATCTTCTCAAAAGTCCCACCAAAGTACTTTGAGAAATAATTTAATTTTTTTTTCTTTTTTGCTTTTCAGGGCTGCACCTGGAGTATATAGAAATTCCCAGGCTACAGGTTGAATCGGAACTACAGTTGCTGGCCTACGCAACAGACACAGCAACATGGGATCCAAGCCATGTCTGTGACCTACACCACAGCTCACAGCAACACGGATCCCTGACCCACTAAGCAAGGCCAGGGATTGAACCCACATCCTCTTGAGTACTAGTCAGATTCGTTTCCACTGCACCACAACAGGAACTTCCAAGTAATAATTTAATTTTGAGAGTATTTTTATAAGCTGACAAAAACTGTTTTAATAAACATAATGTAAAAAAAAACAGAAGGGATGAGGAATTTTTCTTTCATTTACATTTTAAAATTTCTGTTTATGCATAAAATAATTTTGATATTAAAAAAAGGCATCTCAGAAAAAAATCAAACTTTTCAAACACAATGTTGCATTACAAGGAATTTAAAACTTATGATTATAAAATGATTGTCAATTATAAAATGCATTATGCTATATGTTAGCCGAATTCAAGTTCCTCGGTAGGCTTTATTCTTTTCCTGGCTACTGATATTTAAAAAGGGAAGGTAGAGGGTCAAAAACCCTTATGGTATTAGAAGGGAAAGGGGGGCCAAGAACTTCTCAATCTACACAGGGCTCTCTGCCACCAGTCATTCCAAGGAACCTTTGCTAGGAGAACATATCTTCCTCAGGTCCCTTTAAAAGTCACCATAAAGGAATTTCCTACTTGGCTCAGAGGTTAAGGAACCCACTAGGATCCATGAGGATATGCATTCAATCCCTGGCCTCACTCAGTGGGTTAAGGATCCAGCGTTGCCATGAGCTGTGGTGTAGGTCACAGATGCGGCTTGGATCCCACACTGTTGTGGCTGTGGTATAGGCTGGTAGCTGTAGCTCTGATTCGACCCCTAGCCTGGGAACCTCCACGTGCTGCGGGTGCAGCCCTAAAAAAGCAAAAATAAGTCACCATAAATAAGGAGATGTTACTAAGGTTATATAATGCATATAAATTTTGCAGAGACAATTTAAAAAGATTAAGAAGCAGTATTCTAAAACAGTGTCTGGTGCTTAGTAGGCCTGCAGTGGTCATTAGCTGAATGAATGAATAGCCTCATTTGACAAGTTTGAAGAAAATAAATATAAGTAAGCCCATGTCATCTTATTCAACAAAAATGTGTGAACAGCTAACGAGTTCCTGTCATATACAGGATACACAATATTTCAAATTATCAAAAAGGTTAACTTGAGAAGATTAAGTCAACTTTCAGACTATCCTTTAAGTAAGCTAGCATGTTGCCTCCCCACCATACACAGTGAGATGAATTGAAAGTGATTCATTTTTCCTGGGAGAAAAATTGGGGGTCAGATCTTATCTGCAGCTACCCTCTATCCTGAATGTTTCAGACAAAATTCTTCTGTCTGGCTACCATAGCTTATATGGTAGCCTATTTTTATAAGCTGGCTTTAGAGATTTAGTAAAATACCCAATAATGAAACAATGTTGAGTTGTTTTCAAGGAACAAGATCAAAGTCACATTAATGAAAGGAATGTACCTTCTTCATGAGACCAGGCTATACTGACTGCAATTGTAAGATTCAGTAAATCTTACAGAAATTTACCAAGGCTTCTGCTAGATAGTTCAGTCTGTATCTTACTCTTAATAGGATAGGAGTTCATAAAGAAAGGAGAAAAGGCCTGTGACTTGAAGCCTATGGTAGTGGAGATCACCAGATAACACAAGCAAATTTTTGATGCAATTAGATATGGCAAAACCAAAAATGTGAGGTTAGTGAGGGTCTTAGAGGAAATGTGTCCATGTGTGTGTGTGTATGTGTGTAGAAGGAGGGAACAGGGGCATGGAGATCTGAGATGTTCTGATGAGGATCTGGAAGGGAGACACTGCATGTGGAAAGCCTAATTCTATGATCTTTACTCCCCCTTTTGGTGGGTAATGAGACAAATGAATGAAGTGATAAGACAAATCTTGGCCTCCTATTTTTTGACACTCTGGCATATGTGCCTCTCAGTGTCAATCTGAGTTTGATGTAAAGAAAAAGACAGTTGGGAAAGAAATGGTATCCACTCTGACCACGATCAGTAGCACTCTTTTGCCAAAAGGCAACCCAGTGTTAGCTTGATGTTGAATAAATAAAGGAGATATTAGAGGTGTCTTCTAGAAAGCCCAAGAACACAGGAAATCCTGTGCTACCAACATTAAAAGAAAGATGAAGAAGGAGGAAGTAGCAAGGTGTCCATAAAGGAATGGTGCCTGAACAGTCCTGGCAATTCTTCAGCCTTTCCTTTTCCTCTTTTCCCCTATCTTTCCTACATTCCAGACTTTTCCCTGCTTCCACTCAAACAGTAACATAATTCCCAGCAGCAGTTGATATGATTTAGATGAAGGAGACAGAAATGAACGATCTGTACTTCTAGCCTTCCTGACATATTCCCAGAAGAGCTTGTTAACACAAAAGGAGTGAGTCGCCAGCTGGAGGAAAAAGTGAGAAAGAAAAGTACTTCTTTCTCCATACCCTTTTCCCTGCCCTACCACCCCACCTCTGAACTCACTCAACTGACCAATCAGGGGATTAAGATGCTTCTCAGCAACTCCCAGCTACAGACCACTTAACAATACTTCCTCAGGTACCAGAGTCTCAACACAAGGGATATGGAATTTCTGTACAGAAATTATACAGATGAATAATTATTATTCGAACTGTGTAATAAAAAAATCCAAAGTTATTTTTTTAAAACACGCATAAATTGCATTGGAAATAAGAATATGTAAATCAAAATAGAATATTAGAAAATACACAAATATGTCCTTTCCATAGTTCAAAATTGTATGAACCCAGATAGGAAATGAGTGATTAGGGAATTCTTCCCTTTAACATATGGACAGTAAGAGTGTAAGTGAAATACTTTGGAAACTATAAAACATTATTACTGACTATCATTATCTCATATTTTAATATCACCAAACCTATCCTTACCTTTTACTTTCACTTTGATCCTATGACCAGTTCTTTTTTTCTCAACTAGTCTCTCTATATCATCTCCTCTTAATTTTTCCTAATCTGAGGGATATCTGAAGTAATCTTTAAGAAGCACCTGCATACATGAACCAATTGTAAAATCAAGTGTCATTTTAAGAAAATCAGTAAAAATTAGATTTATCCCACTTCTGTCAATCACTGTGTATTATCTATACGGTTTTTGTCTAGAATTCTACTTACTACTTTATCATGAAATTTGTTAAACATTTAAAAGGAAAAAAGATACATAGCATTTTTACTATTTCCTTTGCTTTCTGTAACTCAAAGGCAGCTTGTCTTTTAGGATTTTGGAAATACGTTGACCAATACAAAAAAATGTCTTTTATTGAAGTCATTTTAAATGACTTTATATTTTATTTAAAAATGTCTTAAATTACAGAGAATTCATAAATGATAAACATATATAAAGAAGTAAGTGCAAATATATTAGATTAGAGCACAGCATATCAAAGTATGGATAGTTCAGAAATAATTATGCATAACTTTCTTTAGAGATTGTATTTGATGAATGTCCTTTTGTAAATTGACAATATGTACCAGTGATTATAGGTAACATAAACTCACTGAGTGTTTACGATGTCCCTTGAACTTTACATATATTAAATAATTTAGTCCTTACAACCATCCTAAATGGTCAGTATTACTCTTCTCCTTGTTTTACGTATAGGGAAACAAAAGGCCCTGAGATGTTAAATTCCTGAAATTCCCACAGCCACCAATTGCGAAGATGGGGTTTTCATCCAGGTAGTATAGCTCCAGAACTCATGTTTTTATTTATTTATTTTTATTTTTTAAAACTATTATTTATTGACAGCCAGTATTTTTTTCTTTTTCTTTTTCTTTTTTTTTTTTTTCTCTTTTCTAGGGCCGCTTCCTGTGGTATATGGAGGTTCCCAGGCTAGGGATCTAATCGGAGCTTTAGCCACCGGCCTACGCCAGAGCCACAGCAACATGAGATCAGAGCCGCGTCTGCAACCTACACCACAGCTCACGGCAACGCCGGATCCTTAACCCACTGAGCAAGGCCAGGGATCAAACCCGTAACCTCATGGTTCCTAGTCGGATTCATTAACCACTCACTGTGCCATGACAAGAACTCCAGAACTCATTCTGTTAATAACTGCAATATTCTACCTCTCTATTCTCATAGATAATAGACCGTATTGTGGGAGACACATACCTGCATGCAGGAAAAAGGTAAGAGACTTTTCTAGATAATACATTACAGCATAGGAGATGGTAGTAGAATAATAGAAGTAAAGAACATTAAAGATAGTTGAATCCATATGATAAAAAGATTAGATACAGGTATTTCTCAGAGAACATTTTGTATCTGATCCAAAGAATAATTCAAAAGAGTATGAGATAGTCAAGCTTATATGTCTTGCAAAGTGTTCGGAATAACATATACAGGACTATATAGCTCAGAGAAAGTCTACTACACTTGCATTTATTTCTGGGGCATGGAATCTAAGCCTATAACAGAGGGTTGAGCCAGATCATCTATACATCTTTTTCAAACCTAATATTTTATGATCTCACAATAAAGAAAAACAAAAGAAAAAATCACAGTAAAGCCATTTAAATAAAGGTCTGCCCCTAAAATTGTATAGTTTGATAATTTTGTTCCTAAGCAATTCTTTAATGATAATAGAAATGTATAAAATACCCTAACTTTGAAATTTAGAGAAAAGGATGAATAACTCTAATAAGGTTTTAGGAAGAAAATAATTAATGAGCAAATATTTACTGAATACTTATTAGACGTGAAATACTATATCAGATGCTGGGAAATATATAAAATAGTTCTAAATTATGGTCCACTATATTTTCAGGATTTCAAATTTCCAATGGAAATATAAGACCAACATGTATGAAATAATAGCAAGCAATTGTTTAAATGTCATTTAATAAGTAGGATGTTTTTGTTTGCAAGCAATAGAAAACCCAATTCAAAGTAGCTGAAACAATGTAGAAATGTTTTATGAAGAATAGAAAAATTCCTCAGTCAAGGCAACTCCCAGGTTGATTAATTCAGAAGCTCAGTGATGTGAATAGAGGCCTGTGTTCCTTCTACATATCAGATCTACAGTTTCCACGTGTGGGTCTACATATTCTGGTACATTTAGCAAAAACTGAAAGTAGTCTGAAAAATAGCTAGAAGTGATGTATTGATGTCTATCTCCTGATTTCGATGGTTGCTTTGTACTTATGTAGGAGAGTATCCTCGTTTTTATAAATATAAAAGTACTAGGGGTTGTGAAGCATCAAAATTGGCAAATTAGTCTCAAGTAGTTTAGGAACAAATATTCTTCATACTCCTCTTGCAACTTTTGTGTAATTTAAGATTATTTCAAAATATAAAAATATTGAATACAAGAAATATGAACAGAAATATGAGCCTTCTCAATAAAGGAATAATATGATACAAAGCTTAGAAACATATTATATATTTGTTACATTTATTCATTTATCTAATGCTAACTGAATATCTATTGGTTATAAAAACTGTATCCAAAACTGAGGACTGAAATGTGAAAAAAGAGATAGAACCCTTGTTCTCATGTAGCTTACAGGCTCGTGGATGATTGTGAGTAAAACAGGAGATCATGATATGTGCAGGTGATGAAACAAAGGCAGGGCTCTATGAGTGCACGTAGTAGGACCCCAGATGCCTATCTTATATAAGGTATATATTCATTAAGAATTGATATCTAAGCTAAAATCTAATCTAAGATTTACCCAGCAAGGTGTCTGAGAGTGAGGTTGTGCTCAAGATAACAATCTACATGGAGATAAGAGTCTGAACTAATGTGTAAGATAAATGTATAAGATAAGCCAAATGTGTTTGACAAACTGAGAATGCTCCATCACCACATTCAGAGGCTTTAATTTCCCTCACACTTAAAAATTAGGGTGGAAATGGTTTTCCTGTAAAGTATTACTAAACAAATTATATAATTTTTCAGCACTGATGCTAATCTTGTCAGAGGCCAGATATGGTTGGATCAATAAGCAAAATCCACATAATATAGAGTGTTATAAGCAATGTTAAAGTTATGGACCTTGTCCTGAAAGCTAAAGGGAGTCAAAAGTTTTAAGTAAAGAGATGATTGTTTTAATCACTTTGGTTACATCATGAAAAATGCTGGAATAATCTAAGCAAGGGAGGATGGTGGTCTAGCCTCAAGAAAAGGAGAAAAGTGTATGGATTCCAGAAATATTCAGGACGTCAGAGATATTCAGAAGTTACAGACAAGAAAAATGGCAGTTTCAGGTTTAAACATCCTAGTAATTGTGATTGCAGTCTTTACCAGGATTAGAAGCACAGAAGGAAAACATATTTGTGTGTGGAGTTGATGAACTGCACTCTGGATAAGGTGAGTTTTTCTTGTCTGTGGGGCAGCTAAATACTGATACCCAAAAGGCCACTGGATACATTGAGAACTGGAACCCCAAAGTGTGAGATTGAATGAAGTCTGTTGAAAGTGTTGGGCATATTGTATTGGGTGTAGACATTGCGGGGAAGAAGAACATTTGCTTGATTGAGTAAGTAAAATTGGGCAAGTTTATAGAGGGATTTAGATGCTTAGTTTGGACACAATTTGATGAGCAGCAATGGCAGAGGTAGGATGTATGAAAGAAGAAAGAGATACCCTGGCAGTTGGGAAACAGATTAGAGATTGTTCAATAATTGGGAACCATGATTTTGGCCCACCAACCCCACAGAATGAAGTTATTGCTAGAAGTCAGCATGATCCACAAGCCAAGCCACCTCTAAGAGTTTCACAAGCTAGGGTGTGCATGGGGGTGCAATGAGGAGAACCACTTATGGGGCCAGGATCAGTCCTACCAGGTGTGAGTGTCCCTTGCTTGAATCAATGTGCATTATGTTATCTTCTAGGCCCTGGGAGCTGGTAGGAAATTTCAATTGTATGCTTCCAAATCAGGGGCTTCACCACAATGCTCATGTTTATTAAAATATCAGAAGAGCCATAAATATATTTATTGATTGGTCTCATGTGTTTAGAATGGATGAACAGACTATTCTGAGGCAAAACCATCAGTTCACTATTGTTTTGGACTTAGGAATAGGAACAATTTTAGTTCATGGCGTCTGCCCCGCTGGCCACAAGGGATGTGTGGTCTTGGAGGAGAGACGAGATCAGCCTGAGAAGGCTTCTGATTTTTAGAGAAAGTTGGAAACAAATGGACCACATGATACCTCTTAAATGTCTCTTTTCTGACAGAGAAAGGATTTCTTTGTAACAAGAAACTTTAGACAGGAATCAGAAAACTTTTCTTGCCTAAGCCAAAGTTTATCTACACTGTAACCTTACAGAAGTCACTTTTGACTCTAAAATTCAGTGTTCCCGTTTTTAAAGTAGGAATAATACTTTGTACCTCTCAGATACTGTAAGGTTTCATAAAATATTCATAATACCATATAAACACAGATTACTAAGAAATGTGAGTTATACAGAAATTACCTTAAATATGCTTTTTTTAACCAAAATCTACATTTCCTTATGCACTTAATTTTAAATTAAGCATGACTTCTACAAATTTAAAGGGCATGTTTAATGTTTCCTCCACAAAAAAAGTGGAAAAAATGCAAAACCATCCCTCAGATTCTGTATTCAGTTTGGAAGCATACTCTACAAAAGAAAATATATTCTACACTCCCAAAGAGAATGCCAAAAGAACGAGTAAAGCAGTCATGCTGCTCCTACCTTTTATATCAACAACAAGAGGAATAAACCTTCACGCTTTCAACCAGTTTTGAATACAGGAAAGCAGCCGGGGCCTTGAATCTTCTTTCATCACCTCAGGGTGTGACATGATTATTCAGGAAAAATCAAATTGACTTTATAACTTTGGAAAGATACATCTACAAAGAAAAGAACTGAAATGAAAAGCTGTAAATTAGAGTTCTCTACTTGAGCAGGCCAAATAATTCACCCTGGTCTCAGGAATATCTCCTGTGCTTCAGGGATGGAGCACAGTTTCTGTGTAAAAAAGGTTGACGTTAAATGACAGCAGCTAGTAAGGGTTTCATTCTCCTTATATTTACTTGTCTTTTTCATTCATACGCATACTAGGAAATAACTTGAAGTATTTTATCTATAAATCTATATCTAGAACTCTCTTTACATACACACCTATATATACATATATTACACACATGTACACACACACATATATTATAAACACATACACACATACATGTATATGCCATGGGATGTATAAGCTGTCTAAATATAGATATCTATAAATATATAGATATAAAGAGAGAAAGAAGCCTCTGAGGATAAAAATTATCCTTGTATCTGATATACTTCCGAAATGATTACTAAATTATCAATTTATTTAAATCTTTTTTTTCTCAAATCCATAATTCCAACCACATATGTGAAAATAATGTGATATGACCCAAACTGTGGTTCCTATAGTGGCTTGCATGGAAAGAATGCCTATTGGAAAACAAGTATGCTTATTTTCACATTCTAAGCTTCACATACTTGGAGTGTGCCAATAATGGTCCATAGACTCTAATAGGAGAAAAGAAGCTCTTTCTCTGGAAAGGAGTTAAGAGCTCAATTTAAAAAATCCCCTCACTACAACACTTGTTGATTCAAGTGTGAGGACCTGCATTTCACAGCTATTTGCATCCATGAATAAGATTACACAAAGAATACCACCTCATCCCATTTGCACTGTCACCTCTTCAAATATTGAGTGACTTGCCTGAGAAAATTCTAAGACAGAGCCTCATCTAATTTCATACTGCCCTCTAGAGGCATTATAATAGCATTAAATTTGCTCCTTCTGGTGTGCTTTTATTAAATTTTATTTCCCTAAATTTAAAAGCATGACTTTTCAAAAACCCATGAAAAATTATTTAATATAAAGGTATTCTAAAAGTTACATCCATTTAAAATTTCATTTACCAAACTGCTTAAAAAATTTAGTAAAGCTCAATAAATTAATATGGCTTCTAAAATAATCATATAAAAATTGTAAACAATTAGCCATGTGGCAATGCATACAGTGGAGTTCCCTAGTTACTATGACCTTTCTGTGAAACCCTGAAACCCTCAAGGCCATAGAGAGGAGTGGTCCGAATACTTTAATTGAAATCAGGAAATTTAGAAAATAAGAAGTGTTCCTTTCCCTCTAAGAACAAAGTAAAGCATTAATCCAAAGAACATGTTCAAGATCTGAGTAAAAGGCAATTTGCTTAAAATATGAGTCTGTGACCAAGAAAAATAAGGCTGCTTCTAATCCTGAACTCCTGAAGATTTTTAGGGATAGATAAACAGAGTAAGCAAAGTAAATGTGGGTTTACTATAACAACATTTATGATATATACTCAAACAGAAGAGGATATTGAGGTATCTGGAATTTCTGTGAGAAAAAATCCAGGTAGCATGAACTTAAGATACTAAGACAGAAGTCTGAAAACTAAGAAATTTTTAAGAGCTTTGCCATAAAACATCTGTGATTTGCGAACTTAAGACTAGACATAGGATTTTTATTTTAAAAGAAAAGTTTCGTGTTTTCTTCATAGGCCTGAAAGAAGAAATTTTGCATTATAATTTTTGTGTTAGGAAACGGTATGTGAAGCCTGCTGTCTTTCTTGTTGGCACAGAGAAAGATCTTTGGAAATAAAATGCAGTATGTTTCCTCCATAAGAACAACTTTCTGAAGTGTTTATATTGAATATGTTGTTATCAATACAAAATAATAAATGACTAAATCTATTGCCTTAAATAGTAATTTTAAAGAAAGGAAAGTGCTGTTGAAAAAATTACTTCACAATTATCTGTAAAAAAATTCCTTCCACTCATTTTTCTATTCTTTGTTTGTAATCAATGATGATCCACTCCCATGACACAGAAACATATCATTTTTGTATATCAGCAAATGCTGTGCACAGATTAAAATGTAATTACAAAAATAAATATTCCGGGTTTAATTTTGTCAAATTTAACAATTTGTGCTAAATACAGGTATATGTTGAGGAAAGTTTATTTATATTGGCACATATGTTTTAATCATATGGTCCGACTCTAACAAAATCTATATAACTTATAATTTAAATTATACATGCACATAACACACAGTTGATTGAAACAACTTTCAAAAAAGGAAATAAATAGCTTGTTTCCTTAAAATGATTAAATTATTAGACTGAATTTATGTCATTTGGGAAAAATAGATTTGTGTGAAGAAACGTTTTGGATTTTGGCTAAAATATTTAATGTTATAGGACAACACTCAGATACTAGAAATATTAGTTTTGTTTGTCTGTTGTCTTTTTTGCCTTTTCTAGAGCTGCTCCCACAGCATATGGAGGTTCCCAGGCTAGGGGTCTAATCCGAGCTGTAGCCACCGGCCTACACCACAGCCACAGCAATGCCAGATCCAAGCCGCATCTGCGACCTGCACCACAGCTCATGGCAACGCCGGATTCCTAACCCACGGAGCAAGGCCAAGGATCGAACCTACAACCTCATGGTTCCTAGTCAGATTCGTTAACCATTGAGCCACGACAGGAACTCCTAGAAATATTAATTTTGTAAGCTTAAAATATATGTAATCATATTTTCTCTCCCTCTTTTCTGAATGAACTTAACTAACCATTCAGCCAGTATAGAAAGACCTACGAATGTTGCAGTAAATGTAAAATTAAAATTACTAATGGAAATTAGGCTCAAACTTATCTATAATATATCATTTATTTAATAAAATGAAAAATAAAAATTATAAATACTTGAAAACAATGTGAGTAGCAAAAAAGGGTTTACAAATTCATTTGACTATATTTACATATAAGTAGGTTAATATTGATATAGATAAATAACATTTTTAAAACTGGAAAATTTATGCTAATTTTCTAAGCATGTAATGAAATGATGCCTATAACTACTAGGTGATTATGTTGACAAAATGGACTGGGGTTGGTGGACAGACAGGCACTACTAGCATGTTGCTACATACAAACAATTCTGAGAGCATGAGACACAGAAAAAAGAACAAAAAAAGCAGACCCCAAAAATCTGTGTGTTCCTTCCTCACATATTCCAAAGATTTCTTAAGGAAATAATGAATAAAATACTACCATCAAGGTATTCTATACTTTTCCCAAATTATTCTTTAAGCAATAAGACTTACTAGGTGAAAATACCTAAAGTAATCATTATATCAGTCAGCCAAGATAAATTATTTGAAAGTCAAAATATATTTCTATTTATAAGAACAAAAGAAAACAAAGACAAAACGGTTATCAAGAACTGTGTGTTGGAATGTGGGATGATTTTCATCAGTGTATTTCCCTGAACTTCTCATTTTTCCGAATAGTCCAAGAAAAAAATATAATGATGTTTCAAAATTAGATCGTATTAAAATAAGTTGCTAGGGAGTTCCCGTCGTGGCGCAGTGGTTAACGAATCCGACTAGGAACCATGAGGTGGCGGGTTCGGTCCCTGCCCTTGCTCAGTGGGTGAACGATCCGGTGTTGCCGTGAGCTGTGGTGTAGGTTGCAGACGCGGCTAGGATCCCGCGTTGCTGTGGCTCTGGCGTAGGCCGGTGGCTACAGCTCCGATTCAACCCCTAGCCTGGGAACCTCCATATGCCGCGGGAGCGGCCCAAGAAATAGCAACAACAACAACAAAAGACAAAAGACAAAAAAATAAAAAATAAAAAAATAAGTTGCTAGTTCTGAAGTGATCCTTCATATACTGCAAATATATGTTTTATTCCACTATAAGTAGCACAAAAACAATATTCCATGAGGACGTGGGTTCCATCCCTGGCCTCCTTCAGTGGGTTAAGGATTCAGCATTGCGGAGAGCTGCGGTGTAAGTTGCAGACACGGCTTGGATCTAGTGTTGCTGTTGCTGTGGCTGTGGCATAGGCTGGGGCTACAGCTCCAATTGGACTCCTAGCCTGGGAACCTCCATATGCTGCAGGTGAAGCCCTAAAAAGACAAAAAGACCAAAAAAAAAAAAAATAGAATTAGAAATTGTTTAGGTATCGATTGTTTTCTACTTCTTTATCAAAATGTGAGCACTAAGATCTTTTGATTATCACTCTATGTTGTTAATATTAATAAGCAAAAACATTTATTCAATAAAAAAGTGATTCATGTAATATTCTAAAAGAATTGATTAGTATATTTTCTTTTTGTTGTTGTTGGGGATTTTTTTTTTTTTTTTTTTTAGGGCCACACCACAGCATATGATGGTTCCCAGGCTAGGGGTCGAATCGGAGCTACAGCTGCCAGCTTACACCACAGCCACAGCAGTGCCAGATATGAGCTGCCTCTGTGACCTACAGCACAGCTCAGGGCAATGCTGGATCCTTAACCCAATGAGCAAGGCTGGGATTGAACCTGCCACCTCATGGTTCCAAGCCGCATTCGTTTCTGCTGTGCCACAATTGGAACTCCTGATTAGTATGTTTCTTATGTTGCTAAATTTTGAAAAATATTTCAACAATACTAACAATTATGGAATCTTTCTTTCTATGCTATTTTTCAGCTGCTGTCAACTATAAACTTCTTTCTTGTCTAATCTAATAGCCTTCACATTTTTTCTTTTCTTATGAATAAGTACAAGTTTTTATCTAAGATTTTCCCTGTTTCCCCTCTGTCTCTTTCTCCATCCTTTTGCAGATGTCACTATATATGGGTTCTAATCTTGATTTTAACAGCTCTGGGAACAAGTGCGTTATTATGATCCCCTATGGAGTACTGGACATCCCAGCTCAAAATCTTGGTCTGAAGCTTGCCCAGGCAAAAGTTGGCAAGTTTCCTGAATTTTCTCAGCCTCAGAGCTACTCTGCAGATCAAATCAATATATGGATGTTAAGAGAAATTTTGTCTCCTAATTGTATTACAAATATGGTAGTGTGGTAGCTAAAAATTTGATTTGTTTTTCTGAAAAAATATTGTGGTAAATGTTATTAGGCTTTTTAAATCTTAAATTGATAGCTCTAGAAAACTCTTCTAAGGTCACTGACTTCCTCCTAAAGTTCCCATGTATACTGCTCAATAGCATTTGACCCATTCTTTCTTAATTTCCCCATTCTCTTGAATTCTATGATACTGCTCTGTCCTAGTTTTTTTTTTTTTTATTTTCATCTCTAACAGATTCTTGCCAGTTTCCTTGTCCCCTTATCCCATGCATCTATCCTTGCTCTATGTCTCTATGTTGTTGCTGTTTTTATTTTCCTGAATGAATTTTCTTCAGCTACTGAAGACTCACTGCCCTAAAGAGAAATACTAGCCCAGATTTCTTGTTCGATGTTTAGCCTCATAAAGCATCTGATTTTCTCCGTTGTATATGCCACCAGACACTTCATATTAAATATGTCTGAACTAAATTCTTTACATACTATGAAGTCATCTCTCTTCTGTTTCCTAAGTCTGGGACAGGCTCCACCAACCACCCAATGAAGAATAACCCTAGACTTTTCCTTTTTAATCTTCCCTCTGTACTAATCAAGGCTCTTTAGAGAAAAAGAACCAACCAAACATATAATACAGAAAGATTTATTTTAAGGAATTGACTTACATGGTTGTAGAATCTTGGCAAACCCAAACTCCACAGGGTGGGCCAGCAGGTTGGAGACCTATGGAAGATACTCAACTCAAGGTCAAAAGGAGTCTGTTGGCAGAATTCCAATTTTTTTTTTTTTTTTTACAGAGATCATTTTTTTTTTTTCCCTATTTAGGCCTTCAACTGGTTGAACAAAGCTTACCCACATTATAGAGGATAATCTGCTTCCCTCAGCGTCGATTGATTTAAATGCTAATCTCACAGAAAAATGCCTTCACAGAAACATCTAGAATATTTGACCAAATATCTGGATACCAGGGCCTAGCCAGGGTGACACATAAAATTAGCCATCATACTCCCTCATCACAAAATTGATTATGATTTCCTATTTTACCTATTCTTATCTATCAACTCTATCAATTGTCTCTGTTCCCTTTGCACTGCCTGAAGCTCAGGCTATCATCTCCTGCCTTGAATATTGCAAGAGTCTCTTAACTCCACGACTCCAAAAATTTCCTTCCTAGTCTATTCTCCATATTAAGTGTTATGACCACCAGAGTTGTCTTTCTGAAGTACTATATACTGAATATCTTAATAGCATGCTTAAGACTATTAAATACCTTTCCTTCCCTTTCTGCAGACTCCAACCTCATCAGCACAATACATAAGTTCCTTACAGTTTGACACTTGAATGTCTGTCTGTCTGTCTTTCTTTTTCTTTCTTTCTTTCTTTCTTTCTTTCTTTCTTTCTTTCTTTCTTTCTTTCTTTCTTTCTTTCTTTCTTTCTTTCTTTCCTTCTTTCCTTCTTTCTCTCTCACTCTCTTGCTAGCTTGCTCGCTTGCTTGCTTGCTTTGTTTTTTAGGGCTGTACCCACCACATATGGATGTTCCCAGGCTAGTGGTCAAATTGGAGCCACAGGTGCCAGCCTATACCACAGCAACACCGGATCCAAACTGTGTCTGCAACCTACACCACGGCTCACAGCAATGCCAGATACTTTAACCCACTGAGAGGGGCCAGGGATTGAACCTGCATCCTCATGGATACCAGTTGGGTTCATTTCCACTGAATTACAATAGGAACGCCTTATACTTGAATGTTTTCCATCCTTTTCCCCGATCACTATTCCACATCCCCAATTCTCCAAATATGCCAAATTGTTTGTAGTTTAATGAACAAGTTGGGATGCCCTATACAACCACATCCGTACATTTACAAATGCTATTCTCTCTTTTTAGACTATCTCCCAGTGATTTGCTTGATTGGGTCTTATTTATGCTTAAAGACAGCTCAATCACCACCTTCTCCAGGAAGTTTTCTCTGGTGTCACAAGAATTTGATAGCTATCTACTCATTGAAAAACAAGAGCAGCTTATGTTCTATTATTGAATGAGTTAATACATGTAAAATGCTTAGAACATGGTCTGCTATATAGCAAATGCTCTTTGCAGTTATCTGCTATTAGTAATAGTAATAATATCATTTATAGCACTCACATTAAATGTAATTGCTTAAAACACACAATAAAGATTAATAAATTCTCCCACCCTTGTAACTCCCTAGCTTCCAGCACAGTGCCTGACACATAGTAGGTAATAAATGAATGTCACTGAATGAAAGACTTGGTGGAATTTTCAGCGTGATTTTACTGAAAACCTTCATAAAAATTAAACCACAATTCATCACATATTTATAGATGCTTTGACATTATCTTCTGTCAGTCTTATATCTATGCTATTTGTGAAGTGTTGCTAAGAATACTTCAGCAAATGGCTACTGAATGAAATGTCACTAAAATTATCAATCTTTTTTCCCCCCGAACTTTGTAGATAATTTGAAAATTACTTTATTCAAATCCTTAAAAATGCACATTGTTATTTTCTTTCCACCTCATTGCACCACATTTTAACTTTTTTGAAATCTTCTTGTCTTATAATTTGTCAATCTTTTTGCCATTTTGTCTCCTGAAAAGAAGGAATCTTCCAGAGTTCAAGTCAATTTTGTCCCTTGCAAATGGTTTAAGAAAAGAGTAAGGGACAAGTAGAACATAGCTAGTAAATTGCACTTTTTTTTTTAATTATTTCAAAATAAATGAGAATGACAGTTAAATATGGATGTATATTTAAATTTCCTTATTATTTTAAAAATTAGATTTTATTTATAATTTATTTACAAGTCTGCTTTAAAAATTATGTAGAGGAAAAAACTGCATTTATATTTTTCTTAAAATTCCCAATTTGGTTTACATATTTTTCAAATAATCATCTGTCCCAATAATTCTCACCATTGCTTGAACACAGAATTACCTGGAAACCTTGTAAAGGTATTGATATTTTACTCTTATTTCCAGGCATTCTTATCTTGAGAAGTGGAACATGGGATGGGTTTAAAAAAAAAAACAATTTCAATCATACCTCAATAAAAATAATAAAATAAAACTTACCAGATAATTTTAATATATGAAGCCCACAGTTGAGAACCAATGAGCTAGGTTGTTTTTCATACTTATACAATGCAAGGTAATTATGAGACACTATTCAAATGAGAATTTGTAGACCTTTTTTGTCCTCAGACATGAACTTGGAGATAGATAATTTCTGTTAAAAATTTTTGACTTGTGTTCTTCTTTTGGTGACAAATTAAAAAAAGATTAATACAAGCACCTTTTGGATAATTTCTATAATCAATACTGTCGTTAAATTTTTGGTTCTGCATTATATCTGGTCTCCTCTACTGTTAGTTCCAAGTAATTCAATATTAATTAAAATCTAATGAACTGATAATAAAAACAATGTATTCATATAAGTCCACAGTTCCTAACTTTGACAGGACACTTTAACTGATCACCAGTTCACCTCTGAGGGTTTAAGACACTGCAATACTCAGGACACATCCCAGAGAGATTATACAGAATTTTCAGGGGTGAGGGTCAGTTGTTAGCATTTTTGAAAGCTCCCTGCTTTAGTTTGGTATGCAACTAAGCTTGAGAAATATTGCTCTAAACAAAGCCAAGCGAGGTACACACATTCACAGTAGTTAAAACTGAGAAGAGTTTTTATAAGACATCTTGATAATCTGGGATTATCATCCTCAAAATTATTTGAGTCATAGTAGCCAGCGTCATATTAAACTTGTGAGAAATTATTTGAATGAAAAGTGTTATGTATATCGGAGTTCCCGTCGTGGCACAGTGGTTAATGAATCTGACTAGGAACCATGAGGTTGCGGGTTTGATCCCTGGCCTTGCTCAGTGGGTTAAGGATCTGGCGTTGCTGTGAGCTGTCGTGTGTGTGTGTGGGTCACAGATGCGGCTCGGATCCTTCATTGCTGTGGCTCTGGCGTAGGCTGGTGGCTAAAGCTCCGATTAGACCCCCTAGACTGGGAACCTCCATATGCCACTGGAGCGGCTTAAGAAAAGGCAAAAAGACAAAAAAAAAGTGTTACATATATTTAAATGAATGGTTTGAGCTGCACTTTTTTTTAATTTTTGAATTTATTTAATATATCTTGATCTACTCAACTCACTGATACATTAAATGAACTGTACTGGGTTTACAGTTATTTCTAACAATTTATGAGTTTTGTTTTGACTTTACAGATACAATCAAGTTAATCTAGTTTTATGCTTGCACATTTTTAGAAAGAATGATAAACATTATTTCAGTCAACTGTGAAGATCTTGATATTACCTTTAAAGGGATCTAATGACAAATCAATTTTGACCAAAAATGTCTGTAGTCACAGCTATGGAATTCTAGATTTAAACAAAAATAAATGTTTATCATGACATCCTTTAAAAAGAAAAGGGATATTAACTTAATGAGAACAGAGTTTCCATTTGGGTTGATAGAAAAGTTCTGGAGATGAATAGTGGTAAGGGCCACACAGTCATGTGAAAGTACTCAGTGCTAGTGAATCTTACACTCAAAAATATTAAAATGGTAAATTTTATGTTATATATATTTTACCACAAAAAAAAAAGTTTAGTTGACCTTTGAACAACATGAGTGTTAGGGGTGCCTATCCCTAACACAGTTAAAAATCTGAATATAACTTTTCAGTCAGTCTTCTATATTGGTTTTGCATCTGCATATTCAACAAACTGTGGATAGTGTAGTACTGTGGTACCCATGTAGTGAAAAAACATTCTCATATAAGTGCACCGACCGAGGCAATTCAAACCCATATTGTTCAAAAGTCATCTGTACATTTCAACATCTTGTTCTTTTTCTTTAGTTTGCATATATTTTTTTTTAGGGCCACCCATGAGGCAGGTGAGGGGTGGAATTAGAGCTACAGCTGAAGGCCTACACCACAGCCACAGAAATGCCAGATCTGAGCCATATCTGAGACCTACACCATAGCTTGCAGTAAGGCCAGATCCTTAACCTACTGAGCAAGGTCAGGGATCAAACCTGCATCCTCATGGATACTAGTTGGGTTCTTAACCCACTGAGCCACAACAGAAACTCTGATATGTTCTGAATATGTTCTTATATGTTTACCAGATATATGATTTGCAAGTATTTTCTCTCCACCAGCAACAAGTATAACTAGAGAGGGAGATGGATTTTTATTTAGTAATGATAAAGGATCAATCCAACAGAAATATGTAACAGTCTTAAATATTTTTGCAGTTAATAAATAGCCTCAAAATATATACAAAGTCTGACAGAACAAGAAGAAGCATACCAATTCAAAATCACATTTGAAAAATTTTAAACCTCAATCTGTAACTATAAAGGCAAAAAGGACACAGAGTTAGTAGAGATATATATGAGTTGTAAGCAAAAGGAATAACGAAATTTACCTTATTTAAATCTATATATCAGTTTTTCATAACTAAGAATGCACTTTAAAATACACATGGTATATATACAAAAGCTAAATTATACTGGGCCATAAAAATAGTTTCAATAAATAAATATCAAAGTATTTCAGTTGATATATATACATATGTATATATACTTATGCAGAATAACATAATGATAATAAATTAGAAGTCAACTTTTTAAAACCTAGGTAAAAAAAAATCAGTAAATATTTAGAAATCAAGCATCGCAATGCCAAATAACACATGACACTAACTAGAAATAACAGTGCAAGCTATAAAATTCTTTAAACTGAATTAAAAATACTGCATATAAAATTTTTGGTATGAAACTATGAATCAGCTAAAAAGGAAAATAATAAACAAATGCATATGTTAGCAAAAGACAAAGCAAAAAAATCAATTATCTTGATAACAATTTCAAGAAGTCAGAAAAAAAAAGAGCAAATTAAACCCACAGAATGTATAAGGAAAAAGAAAAAAGATCAGAAGTTAATGAAGTAGACAATATATTAGAATTAGAAAAAATTTTATTCAAAATGTTGCTATTTAGAAAGATTAAGAAAACTTAAAAGTATTTATCAAGGGAAAACGAAATCACTAATAACCAAATTTAAGAATGAAAAAAAGAATCTCATCACAGATCTGGAAATCTTAAAAAGATAATAATTAACTCCAAATAGATCATTGGCCTAAATGGAAGGTTCTGTAAGGCATTTATTCAATTAAAAAAATAAACTGATAGAAACATCTAATGTGTTTAATTGTATTAACAAATATTTATAGTTCTGTTGGAAACTTTGAGTAATATTAGTAACTATTTATAAATCATTTAAAAGTTTAAAATTAAGTTAGTTCTAAGAAAAAAGTTCACAACAAAGGAAATATAATTCTGATACACTTTATGATTTAACTATGAAAATGATTATATAAAAAAAAATAGGGAGTTCCCATTATGGCTCAGCAGTAATGAACCCAACTAGTAACCTGAGAATACATGTTCAATCTCTGGCCTTGCTCAGTGGATTGAGTATCCTGCATTGCTGTGGCTGTGGCATAACTTGGCAGCTGCAGCTCCTATTTGACCCCTACCCTGGGAACTTCCATATGCCACACATGTGGCCCTAGAAAGAAAACGTAATAATAATAAGTTGTGACTACTTAAGAAAAAATCTGATACAACTCTATTTGGAGGGTGAGCTGATAAAAGTTATATGTATAAGTTTAATATTATTTTGCTTTTAGAACTATGTATATTAGTTACCCTGACTTTTTTAAAGCTAAATTGATGAATTGAAAATATATGGTAAAAGGTTTTCTTGGGCCTTTGTCTTCAAATATTTAATAAAATTATGAAAATATGCGTGTTTTATTTATTTTAAAATGTAGATATTTATTTAAGGTTATTTTTAAATGAATATGAATCACAAATAATATTTTATTTTTCACTTGTCAATTTTTTTCTCACAAAATTATATGATAATCTGAAATGGTGTTCTGTACCTTATGCTTGATTAGCAATGTCAGAAAATCCTTTGGCAAAATCTATTGAAAGTCTTCATCTTTCCCAAGAATGTTATTTAATCCCATTCTCTCTCTCTCCCTACAAGTTAATCTTTCCAATTTCTGCACTTTTTAGAGGAAAATCCCTGTAGTTTCTCGATGAGGAAGGGTGTTATTTTCTTCCCCCCTCTTTCCTTGTATGATATTTCTATGTGACATTTTTATCCCTTCTATTACCAGCTAGAGTTTCTACCATTCCCAAACAAGACTAAAGTAAGGAACTTCAGAAAGATGTGGAAAGAGGCAGGGAGCCAGAGGAGGCAAAAATTTCTCAAGCTATTGCTCCTATTATAAGTGGGTCTCAAGCTCTTTCTCAGGAAATGCTTAAGTCTAACACGTTTTCTGTGTTTTGAGTAATGCTCTTGCTGAATGTCTCCAATTTTAACTTTTGTGACACAATCTT